>NC_091288.1:81329462-81424462 GCF_032444005.1 Ranitomeya imitator | reverse complement strand
CAGATAATACTCAGTTTCTTCCTGAAAATGATTGCAAACACAAATTCTGTTATTATCTTCATTTAATTTGTCTTAAATGAAAAAACACAAAAGAGAATGAAGCAAAACATTGATCATTTCACACAAAACTCAAAAAATGGGCCAGACAAAAGTTTTGTCACCCTCAGCCTAATACTTGGTTGCACAACCTTTAGCCAAAATAACTGCGACCAACCGCTTCCGGTAACCATCAATGAGTTTCTTCCAATGTTCTGCTGGAATTTTAGACCATTCTTCTTTGGCAAACTGCTCCAGGTCCCTGATATTTGAAGGGTGCCTTCTCCAAACTGCCATTTTTAGATCTCTCCACAGGTGTTCTATGGGATTCAGGTCTGGACTCATTGCTGGCCACCTTAGAAGTCTCCAGTGCTTTCTCTCAAACCATTTTCTAGTGCTTTTTAAAGTGTGTTTTGGGTCATTGTCCTGCTGGAAGACCCATGACCTCTGAAGGAGACCCAGCTTTCTCACACTGGGCCCTACATTATGCTGCAAAATTTGTTGGTAGTCTTCAGACTTCATAATGCCATGCACACGGTCAAGCAGTCCAGTGCCAGAGGCAGCAAAGCAACCCCAAAACATCAGGGAACCTCCGCAATGTTTGACTGTAGGGACCGTGTTCTTTTCTTTGAATGCCTCTTTTTTTTCTTCTGTAAACTCTATGTTGATGCCTTTGCCCAAAAAGCTCTACTTTTGTCTCATCTGACCAGAGAACATTCTTCCAAAATGTTTTAGGCTTTTTCAGGTAAGTTTTGGCAAACTCCAGCCTAGCTTTTTAATGTCTCGGGGTAAGAAGTGGGGTTTTCCTGGGTCTCCTACCATACAGTCCCTTTTCATTCAGACGCCGACGGATAGTACGGGTTGACACTGTTGTACCCTCAGACTGCAGGGCAGCTTGAACTTGTTTGGATGTTTGTGCGGATGTTGGATAAAGAACCTCGGCTATCTTGCGTTGAAATCTCTTGTCAATTTTTCTTTTCCGTCCACATCTAGGGAGGTTAGCCACAGTGCCATGGGCTTTAAACTTCTTGATGACACTGCGCATGGTAGACACTGGAACATTCAGGTCTTTGGAGATGGACATGTAGCCTGGAGATTGCTAATGCTTCCTCACAATTTGGTTTTTCAAATCCTCAGACAGTTCTTTGGTCTTCTTTCTTTTCTCCATGCTCAATGTGGTACACAAGGACACAGGACAGAGGTTGAGTCAACTTTAATCCATGTCAACTGGCTGCCAGTGTGATTTGTGTTTGCAATCATTTTCAGGAAGAAACTGAGTATTATCTGACAGAATTGCAGGGGTGTCAATACTTTTGGCCACAACTACACACACACACACACACGCACGCGCGCGCGCGCGCGCGCACACACACACATATATATATATATATATATATATATATATATATATATCTACTATATAATTGTCTAAGGGGCACTTCCATCTGTCCTTCTGTCTGTCACGGATATTCATTGGTCGTGGCCTCTGTCTATCATGGAAATCCAAGTCGCTGTTTGGTCGCCGCAAAACAGCCACGACAAATCAGCGACGGGCACAGTCCGGAAGAAAATGGCCGCTCCTTACTCCCCGCAGTCAGTGGACGGCGCCCGCTCCATGCTCCCCGCAGTGTCCCCGGCGCTCCGCTATATACCCCCTGCAGTGTCCCCGGCGCCCGCTCCATACTCCCCTCCGGTCACTGCTAACAAAGGGTTAATGCCGGTGGTAACGGACCGCGTTATGCCGCGGGTAACGTACTCCGTGACCGCCGCTATTAACCCTGTGTGTCCCCAACCTTTTACTATTGATGCTGCCTATGCGGCATCAATAGTAAAAAAAAAATAATGTTAAAAATAGTAAAAAAAAACAAAAAACCTGCTATACTCACCCTCCGTTGTCCACTGAGGCGCTCGCGCCTGCCGCCATCTTCCTTTCCCAGCGATGCATTGCGAAATTACCCAGAAGACCTAGCGGTCTCGCGAGACCGCTTAGTCATCTGGGTAATTTCGCAAGGCATCCTGGGAACGCAAGATGGCGGCAGCCGCGCGCCCATCGGCACAGTGCCGTTGGATCCCAGGAGGCGCAGAGACAGGAAGCTGAGGAGCAGCGACCAGAACGGTGAGTATGTTAGAACTACAAAGGGCCCTCGGATCGTTAGGTGAGTATGTTTATTTTTTATTTTTTCACCTGTAACATACGTGGCTGGCTATTATACTACGTGGCTGGGCAATATACTACGTGGCTCTGTGCTGTATACTACGTCACTGCAATATACTATGTGGCTCTGTGCTGTATACTACGTGGCTGGTCAATATATTACGTGGTTGGGCAATATACTACGTGTGTGGGTAATATACTACGTGGCTGGGCAATATACTACGTGGGCTGTGCAATATACTATGTGGGCATGCATATTCTAGAATACCCGATGCGCTAGAATCAGGCCACCATCTAGTGTGTGTGTGTGTGTGTGTGTGTGTGTGTGTGTATATTTGTGCAGCATTATATGGGGCATATTTTAATATGGAGCATCATAAACTGTATGGAGCATTATATGGGGCTCCTGATTCAATATGGATATTCAAAAACAATTAACGGACTGATGTCTCAATTAGTTTCACTTTTATTGGTATCTATATTTATTTTTGAAATTTACCAGTAGATGCTGCATTTTCCGCCCCAGGCTTATACTCGAGTCATTAAGATTTCCCAGTTTTTTGCGGCAAAATTAGGGGTCTCTGCTTATACTCGAAAATAAATATATATATATATATATATATATATATATATATATATATATATATATATATATATATTTTTTATTTTCGAGTCTCTCTCTCTGTGTCTCTCTGTCTCTGTGTCTCTGTCTCTCTCTCTCTATCTCTGTCTCACCAAAAGGTTGGACACACCTTCTCATTTAAAGATTTTTCTGTATTTTCATGACTCTGAAAATTGTACATTCACACTGAAGGCATCAAAACTATGAATTAACACATGTGGAATTATATACTTAACAAAAAAGTGTGAAACTGAAAATGTCTTATTTTCTAGGTTCTTCAAAGTAGCCACCTTTTTGCTTTGACTGCTTTGCACACTCTTGGCATTCTCTTGATGAGCTTCAAGAGGTAGTCACCGGGAATGGTTTTCATTTCACAAGTGTGGATACACAGCTGATAGTCCTACTGAATAGACTGTTAGAATTTGTATTATGGCAAGAAAAAATCAGCTAAGTAAAGAATAACGAATGGCTATCATTACTTTAAGAAATGAAGCTGTCAGTCCGAATAATTGGGCAAACTTTGAAAGTGTCCCCAAGTGCAGTGGCAAAAACCATCAAGCGCTACAAAGAAACTGGCTCACATGAGGACCGCCCCAGGAAAGGAAAACCAAGAGTCACCTCTGCTTCTGAGGAGAAGTTTATCCGAGTCACCAGCCTCAGAAATCATAGAAAAAAAACACAAAGCCAGCTCACCAGGTAGCCACAGCAGGTGCACGGAACTCCACGCTGATCCACATGGTTACACGTAAAGAAAGGAAGAAAACTTAGTTCCAGCTCCAATTTCTTTAAAATTCCAACTTGATTCTTTATTAATTAAATGTAAAAACAGTGGCTGTAATGCTCTCCAGAGCACATCGGGAAACGAGCAACGCGTTTCGATCTTTGCAGATCTTTATCAAAGCTACAAGTACATAGAAAAAAATTCTTCATATAGCCACCAGTGACCAATAAACAGTTCAGAATAAGTCACATGATGTGTGAAAGGTCCTTTCAGCGTATCACTAAATAATGAAATTACGCCGAAAAAAACATGAATACACAATACAAACAATAATTTTAAATGTTGTTATAAAAACACTGAACAAGATTATTTACTTTGATATTAATAATGATACATTAATTCATTGCGTTTATTGAGACCGGCAGGAAACCATGTATTCAAGTAATAGATCCAAAAGGCTTCATGTGTGAGAAGACAGCGTCTGGTATCCCCACCTCGTAGTGGTTTATTCACACGTTCTATACCGTATATACAAAAGTGCTTAGTGCTGCGAGCATGTTGGGTAATAAAGTGCTGAAACTGCACGATTAGGATCCCCCGTATTGCCTATATCATACAAGTGTTCAGAGATGCGTGTCTTCAATTTACGGGATGTACACCCAATGTAAGATAGGTGACATTCAGTGCAATCGATTTTGTAAACCACAAAAGTGGTATTGCAATTAATATACTGCCTTATATTAAAGTTGGTGGAATTGTCAGAATTGCTGAAAGCCTTAGTGACAGACGCATGGGCACATGTTCTACATTTATTTGTACCGCATTTGTAAAAGCCGGTGCAGTCTAACCATGTTTTGTTCCTATTTCTATTTGCATGAAACATGCTTGGTGAAATTCTATTGCCAATAGTTACAGCTCTTCTCGATACCACATTAACCCCTGTACTTAAAATTTGGGCTAAACTGTCATCCTCATATAAAATGGGCAGAAATGTATTGATAATCCCCTTGATCTTATTAAACTGGGGGCTAAACTGGAGACAAACAAAAGGTTTTTTTATTTATATCCCCTGTGACAGATGAAGATGTTACTGCCTCTTTTGATATAATAAGACTGTCACGTTCTTTCTGATTTACAATTTTACGTACTCTGTGTAGTGTCCACAGCGGATAATTGCGGCGTTTCAATTTGCCGGATACCATATCAATTTCATTTTTCAAATCCTTGTCATTACTGCAATTACGCTTAACCCGGGTAAAATTTCTTGGAATTTTAAAGAAATTGGAGCTGGAACTAAGTTTTCTTCCTAGCCTCAAAATCGCAGGATAACAGCAGCTCAGATTAGAGATCAGGTCAGTGCCACACAGAGTTCTAGCAGCAGACACATCTCTACAACAACTGTGAGGGTATGTGCACACGTTGCGGATTCTCTGCGGATCCGCAGCGTTTTTTGCGGTGCAGAAACGCTTTAGATCCGCAATTGATTTACAGTACAATGTAAATCAATGAGAAAAAAATGCTGTGCACACTTTGCGGAAAGTCCGCTGCGGAAACGCTGCGGTTTTAAAGAGGTAGCATGTCACTACTTTTTTGTGAATCTGCAGCGTTTTTGTACCCATTCCATTATAGAAAACTGCAGGGGTAAAAAACGCAGCAAATCCGCAAGAAAACCGCAGCAAAAACGCACAAAAAAACGCAACAAATCCGCAGGTGCGTTTTGTACAAGGAGAGGCAGAATCCGCACCAGAAATTCCTAAGCCTAATCCGCAACGTGTGCACATAGCCTTAAGAGGAGACTTTGTGCAGCAGGCCTTCACGGTAAAATAACTGCTAGGAAACCACTGCTAAGTTCAGGTAAGAAGCAGAAGAGACTTGTTTGGGCTAAAGAACACAAGGAATGGACATTAGACCAGTGGAAATCTGTGCTTTGGTCTGATGAGTCCAAATTTGAGATCTTTGGTTCCAACCACCGTGTCTTTGTGCGATGCAGAAAAGGTGAACGGATGCCTGGTTCCCACCGTTCTACATGCCTGGTTCCCACCGTGAAGCATGGAGGAGGAGGTGTGATGGTGTGGGGGTGCTTTGCTGGTGACACTGTTGGGGATTTATTCAATATTGAAGGCATACTGAACCAGCATGGCTACCACAGCATCTTGCAGCGGCATGCTATCCCATCCGGTTTGTGTTTAGTTGGACCATCATTTATTTTTCAACAGGACAATGACCGCAAACGCACCTCCAGGCTGTGTAAGGGCTATTTGACCAAGAAGGAGAGTGATGGGGTGCTACGCCAGATGACCTGGCCTCCACAGTCACCAGACTTGAACCCAGTTGAGATGGTTTGGGGTGAGCTGGACCGCAGAGTGAAGGCAAAAGGGCCAACAAGTGCTAAGCATCTCTGCGAACGCCTTCAAGATTGTTAGAAGGCCATTCCCGGTGACTACCTCTTGAAGCTCATCAAGAGAATGCCAAGAGTGTGCAAAGCAGTCATCAAAGCAAAAGGTGGCTACTTTGAAGAACCTAGAATATAAGACATATTTAAAGTTGTTTCACATTTTTTTGTTAAGTATATAATTCCACATGTGTTAATTCATAGTTTTGATGCCTTCAGTGTGAAAGTACAGTTTTCATAATCATGAAAATACAGACTTTTGGTCTGTTCTGTACATAGATACTGGTCCAAAAGTAGGTGGACAGTATGTGTAATAGGGTTATGAAGGGGGAGATATATCAAATATGGTTTTGGGTTTCAAAGTTCTCACCACACATCTACAGAAGTTCCTTTGGGGGAGGGGGGGTCTAGTTTCTAAAATGGGGTCACTTGTGGGGAGTTTCTACTGTTTAGGTACATCAGGGGCTTTGCAAACGCAACATGACCCCCACAGACCATTCCATCAAAGTCTGCATGCCAAAACGTCACTACTTCCCTCCTGAGCCCTGTCGTGCGCCCAAACAGTGGTTTACCTCTACATATGGGGTATCGGAGTACTCAGGACAAACTGGACAACATTTGCGATTCACTTTCTCCTTTTACCCTTGGGAAAATAAAAAAAGTGTTGCTAAAAGATAATTTTTGTGACTAAAAAGTTAAATGTTCATTTTTTTATTCCATGTTGCTTCACCTGCTGTGAAACACCTGAAGGGTTAATAAACTTCTTGAATGTGGTTTTGAGCGCCTTATGGGGTGCAGTTTTTAGTATGGTATCACTTTTGGGTATTTTTAGCCATATAGAAACCTCAAACTGACTTCAAATGTGAGGTGGTCCCTAAACAAAAATGGTTTTGTAAATTTTGTTGTAAAAATGATAAATCGCTGGTCAACTTTTAACCCTTATAACTTCCTAACAAAAAAAAATTGTTTCCAAAATTGTGTTGATGTAAAGTATACATGTGGGAAATGTTATTTACTAACTTTTGTCACGTAAGTCTCTGGTTTAACAGAATAAAAATTCAAAATAATAAAAAATCAAAATAAATGTTATTTTGTCAACCTACTTTTGGAACTCTGTGTGTGTGTGTGTGTGTGTGTGTGTGTGTATATATATATATGTGTATATAATATGTGTGTGTAGAATGTACATTATCTTTATATTCATTAGGGAATCACTTTTCTGCAAGTCTGTGATAAATAAGCAGAAATTCTGCAAAAGTAAAGTGTACCAGCTATTGATATTTATGATACTTTATGTAAATGCGACTTTATTTTAAAACTAAATTGTCTTTGTAAACTCCTTTTCCACCTGTCAGTGGTCATTATCTTTCTCTATGTAGAGATGGAAAAAAATGGAATACATTTCTAGTGATGAAATCAATCTACAAAGTAAAGCGATAAATGAGTAAATAAAATGGTTATTGGCAGCGCTTTTTTCTATGAAGAGAGCCTCGTGTGAGTTATGGAATTCTGTACAGCCCCGTTTCTGTGTAACGTATGAAAAATCAGGAGTGTAATAATACACGAGTCCTTCATGGTCATCGGTTTGCACTATTGAACCGTGTTTGCAGCCTGCAGTTTTTTTTGTATAAGGGGTTGTTTGATTTCATTGAATACCATTTATTTGCTTTATTGAACTCTAAGCCATTTTAGTCTGTGGTTTCCCTGGTGCAAACATATGGTATCCTAGGATTTTCTTGGAATATTGAGGACCTTTTCTCAGAGGTTTTCCTAGACCCAAAATCAACTTCTAGGTGTCAGTCCATCAGAAAACCTCAAAATGAGCTAAAGTTCAATACTTTAACTTTCCAAAAGCTTGGCCATTGTCACCCAGAGTCACGTAATACCAACTGTAATGTTCTCTTTTGCTTCTGACGACCTTCTTTTTATTTCAGCCAAGATCCTTTGTGATTGAATGTGTGGAGCGTTGTTTGACATCGGGCATGAAGGGATGGTATTGCGGTGTCATCTATTGGGCATGTAGCGGTTTGCTCATTTATAATTCCCCATTGTGATCCCTGTGCGCAGTGCATTCTTGGAGCTGTAGTTTGTATTTTTCTTCCACCGTAGTTTCATGTGCTGAGTCAATTGTTCGAACGCTCTGAGAACTCCCTTAGAAATCAGTGGAGATTGTCCATCAGTGTCGATCACCTCTCCATTGAGAGTGGCCACAAGATGAGGGACCATCATTTTTAGATGAGTCTTAAAGGTGGTTCCTGCATCTATCAGATATGAAGTCTGTATTACGTCCCACAAGTGTGACATCATTATATATTTCTCCAAGTTTGATGTTTCCCAATAACTTGATTACTGAGATTGAAAGCTTCAATAAGTGGAACAAGGAAATGGTCAATAAATGTTGGACGGCCTTGTAGTGATTGAGGGGTGTTATATTCTGTACAGTGAAGCTGGGTGGTTTTGCCATGGTACGTTTCAGTAATCCTACAGCTTGTATTTTTGTGACTTTGGAGCGCCGCCTCCCACTGAGAAGGCCTTTAATAAAATGGCTCGATGACAGGAGGCTAGTGGGGACATTATGCATTCTTCATTGCTCCCTGAACTCCAGAAGGGGCAGCATGGGAGCTGACTGTAATACAGTGCATTGGTCAGTATGGCCATAGCTGGGTGGTCCTTGGTGTTACTGGTGTCTCTGGTGCCGGATGCCATGGGAAGTGCCAAAAAGCAGCTCTGCCCGGGGTGGGTAATTAATACAGCACTAGAACAGCAAAATGAAACTTGTCACCAAGTGAAAAGCAAGTCGAGATATGACTGGATCTGTCTTTTCTGATTGAGCATTTAAGTGGCCCCAACTCCTATTAGAAAGGTGCCATGTTCCCACCCAGTTAATGAACAATCCAGCTCCATCTTTCATGTCTTTCTCTTCATAAGTGCAGCTTCTTTTTTCAAAGCAGATATTTCATTGTACAATAATTTTTTTTTCCCTATCTTTCACCATTAGGAGCTGCTGACACTGAGCCCAAGCAAAGCTGCTGATTTGGTCTGTACCCACTTTAGTGACCAGCTGGACGAGATCATTGGAAAGCTAAAGGTATCTTGGGAATTATTGGAAAATGTTAGTGGCTCCGATCAGATTGCCACATTCATAGTGACACATTCCAGGCTTTTGTGCACGAGCTATGATCTGCGAACAAGTGATAATGAGTGCAGTCATTCCCAACCAATGGCCCGTGTAAACATGCCTGCAAACAAGTGATAATGAGTGCAGTCATTCCCAACCAATGGCCCGTGTAAACATGCCTGCAAACAAGTGATAATGAGTGCAGTCATTCCCAACCAATGGCCCGTGTAAACATGCCTGCAAACAAGTGATAATGAGTGCAGTCATTCCCAACCAATGGCCCGTGTAAACATGCCTGCAAACAAGTGATAATGAGTGCAGTCATTCCCAACCAATGGCCCGTGTAAACATGCCTGCAAACAAGTGATAATGAGTGCAGTCATTCCCAACCAATGGCCCGTGTAAACATGCCTGCAAACAAGTGATAATGAGTGCAGTCATTCCCAACCAATGGCCCGTGTAAACATGCCTGCAAACAAGTGATAATGAGTGCAGTCATTCCCAACCAATGGCCCGTGTGAACATGCCGATGAGCCAGCAAAATGTCCATTCGGCAGATGACTGGATCATTTGCACAGACATAAAAATCATCACCAGCAGCAAATCTCTCCTTGTAAGCCACAAACATCCTGCCAATGTAATGAATGCCATGTCTATTCACCTCTGTTAACAGGTTTTTAAACGAGCGCTAATCAGTTTGTCTATATAGTCAATTAGCGCTCATTATGTGCATGAATCTGCCGGTGTAAATAGAGCATCAGTGCCCCCATACATATTATTCAAAAGTTGGCCAAACCCATAAGGACACATGCGGGTAAGACTCTGTGTATGGGGACACCAACTAAGGGTTGGGGAGATATAGATCGTGCATGTTTGATTTCACACTGCTGATTGCGTTATCCTGGAGATAAGACACTGGCCAACTTGTCGGGTCAGCGGCTGGAGAACACAAATGCTCTGCTGAGCGAGTGCTCCTGTGTATAAGAGAGCCGGCTGAGATGGCTGCCAGCTGAATGATCGACCCAAGCATTATTTGGCCAACAACCATCTATTGTGTATGGCCGGCTTTACTCTCTCTAACATAAGAAAATATTAGTAAGCCAACAAAACCTGAATCCTCATATTCTATCAAGATTTAAATGGGTTCTTCGAGACTGTTAGTGAAGCTGAGCCGAGCATGGCAAGATGTACTCTGATTCCCTAATATCCGTTCCAATCCAAACCCTTAAAGAGAACCTGTCAGGTCCCCCATGGCCTCCTACCCAGCAGCATTCCCTGCCTAACCAGCCCTGTATTACTTTTTTTCTGTACAAATGAGGTTTTTTTTTGTTTGTTTTTTTTTTTTTAAAAAGAAAGCCTCTTTATAACATAGGGCGTGATAACATGGAAGAAGGGCTGATTAGTCTGGGGCAATGAACACCCCATTGATTAATCAGTCATCATTAGCATAGAAAACGGGGACATTATAAATGCGTGTCTTTTTTTTTAAAAAAAAACCTCATTTGTACAGAAAACCGTTATACAAGGCATGGGGGGACCTGACAGGTTCCCTTTAAATGATACTTCTGATATAAAAAATAAAGTGAAAATCATAAAATATGCAGATTTTTTTTGTACCAATAAGGTGTTAAGAATTTGCATCTTTCTATGAAATATCTTGAGAATTGGACCTTTGACTATGTTGTAACTGGCGCTGATTAAGCGTTCCCAGCATATTCTGCCTGGCGTTTGATGAGAGATGAAAGCAGGGAGATATATTTACCAGCCTCAGCTTCCTGTCTACTCTCCCGCACCCTAACCGCATCAATTGAATCCTCTCTGCTGGCAGACACTTAATGACTTCATTAGCACATTCCCCACAAAGACAGGCTTCCATCTTCCTGACCTTCACCACAGCAAACCTTCCAATCACTTGACCACCAAGAGGCAAGGTTTGGAGACATCAGTGTTTGCCAGCCATGTGCCAGCTTCTTTCACACTTTTCTAGAGGCTGCTTTGTCGGAAAAATAGATAAGGCATGTTACTATTTTCCATATATGTAAAACTGAGAACCATTAAGGGCCTTGTTGTCTGTGTTTCCAAGTATTGAAGTCACTGTGGTCCTCTGTCCACTATTATACGTTAAAACAAATAAATAAATATAAAAAACTTTTGCATTGCTTAATGACATTTTTTAAAGAAAGCTATACATTAAATAGTACAATGTGTGGCAAGGTTTGGAAAGTAGGGGAGAGCAGAACTTTCAATGGTAGTCCTTTGCATATTTAATATCCCAAAGGAGCATTGCAAGGCCTATAAGTCTCTTTACCCTGGCAGGTCGGGCATGTCATGCTCCACAAGGAAAAATGTTACCCTTAGACTCCAGTCAGAGGCCTCTCTTCTAGCCAAATCAGATCTTTCTTTGCACTGAGGGGGTCAAAACCCTGAAACACATGTCTCAAAATTGAGATTCTGGTTTGGTCTTTATCCTAAGTTATGCGGCAAGGTCACATAATCCTAAGGATTAATCCTAAGGATCCTTGGATCCTAAGGATCCAAAATCCTTTGGTCTTTATCCTAAGTTATGCGGCAATAGGGTCGATATTGATTTTTAGGAATACTTTCCTGTGTCCTCCTTGCTGCTGCCCCTAATCTATGCAGATGGGACAGGCTTTAAGTAAAAATAAGTATCCCCCCCCCCCCCACTGGCAGATGACAATAGTTTCACTCACTCTGTGCAGATAGGTGACATGGAATCCAGGGTAGTGAAGGTACATATATGTGAGATCATCAGTATGTTCTTTCCTAGAAACAAGTGAAATACTCTATGGAGAAGAGTATTGGTAGACCTACACATTACATCTACAGGAGATTTTTGACATCTCATTCTAAATCTATGGGTGTTAATATGGAGTTGGCCTTTTGTAGCTAAAACCGCTTCTAAGGAGACTTTCTACAAGATTTTAGAGCTTGTCTTTAGGAATTATTTCATATCCAGATGAGCATTTGTGAGGTCAGACACTTGTCTTGGGAAAGAGACTGTCTCGCAATCTCCATTGGAGTTAATTCCAAAAGTCTTCAATGAGGTTTAAGTCAGTGCTTTGTGAGGGTGCTCAAAACTCAACAACCATGCCTTTTATGGAGTATGACTTTTGCACTTGTCACTCTCATTTTGGACATAAAAAGGCCTTCCCAAACTGTCCCCACACATTTGGAAACCTACAATTGTCCAAGAAGAGTTGATATGCTGAATCGCTAAGATTTCCCTTCACTGGAACTATGGGGCTGAGGCCACCCCCTAAAAACCACTTCATAGCATTATTCCTCCTCCACAAGGCTTCACGGATTGGCACAATGGAGTCAGGCAGGTAATGTTATCCTGGCATTTGCCAAACCCAGACTCGTCTAATGGACTGCCAGCTAGAGGCATGATTCCTCACTACACAGAACACGTTTCCACTGCTCCAGGGTCAAGTGGCGGTGTGCGTCACATGACTGCATTGTGTGGATGATGTCTTACATACAGCCATGCCATGAAACTCCCGACGCGCAGTTTTTTGCTGATCGTTGTGCCAATCTTGTTTGCTGCTCGGTGGTTTAGTCAGGTTGTTCGGTCTTAAACTACAGATAAGTAGTCACTATGTGACTGCAGACTTGTGAATTCTCTGGTGCCGGGGATCGTGTGACTGTGTGTATATGATTTGTATACTTCTGGCCACATCCTGACTAGTCTTTTTCTGGCCTTGCTCAATTCACTTGCATTGAGTGAGGCCGTTCCCATCTAGTCTAGAATGTGCTTTGGATTATGCATGTCGTATATTTGTGGTCACATGACTGCCGACACCTGAGAATCCATGCAGCGTATAGTGCGCACGATGTGAGGACTCATATGTCTTAAGAGTCTGGAAGAAAACCCATACAAACACGGGGAGAACAGTACAGAGTCCTTGCAGGCGTTGTCTTCAGTGGGATTTGTACCCAGGACCTCAGCATTGCAAAACCGTGCTAACCACTGAGCCACCGTGCTGCCCAAAAGTAATTAATTATTAGTAGAGCAAATTTCCTGAGCGCCAGGTATACAGACCTGGGGGCGCAGGGTGTGATGCAGTGTTCCGGACTTATGACCAATGTACAAAGCGAACCTCCGATGCAAATTTGGGGAAAAAAAGAGATATAGGAGTAAGCTGGTCTCCTTCTGTCACTTTTAACTTTTTTTTTTTGGCCAGGAAACACCATAAACTATTTTGTTTTATCAGATAATGTCCGTAACTTGTGAGACTTACACAGTGTTGTTCTTATTGCAGGATTCATTTTTGCTTTTCCAGTTTCTTAGAAGCCTTCTAGATCCAAGGTTTGTGTTCTTTGTCAGTCTGTCTCCATGCATGCTTTATAGGGTGTTCCCATCTGGGACATTTATGGCAATCAATGGAATATGTCATAAATGTCCATTAGATGGAGGTTTCCCCACTGGGTCCCACATCTGTTGTTTTTTTTTTCTCCATTTATTTCTAAGGGAGCTATGAAAATCAAAGAGCTCCCATAGAAACATGGTCCTGTCAGGGAAATATTTGGCTGCTGGTTCACAGCTCTTCCCACTTCCATTCCCATAGGAACTAACAGAGTAGAATTGAAATGTTATCGTTATCCCAGGTTGAAGATCGCTTTGACCTCCTATGAGTTCTCTCATCTTTTCAAAGGAAATGGCTATTACATTACAACATTTTTGCGGCAGCATAAAACCGATATAGTAAATAGAGGGATGTCCCCATTGTGATGGTAGATATATATATAGATATACATATACATACTAGATGGTGCCCCGATTCTAACGCATCGGGTATTCTAGAATATGTATGTAGTTTATTTATGAAGTTTTCAGAATAATGCAAATTATACACAGTAATCGGCCGGTCGCGACCAATTAGCGAAGCGTGGTTCAAATTCTGCGCCAATTCGCTGGCGGACTGCGACTGTTGCTGATTGGTCAAGCCCGGCCGCGAACAAAAAAAAAATAATTAAAATAAAAAAATAGTTATATACTCGCCTTCCGTCGGCCCCCGGATCCAGCCCAGGCTTTTACCGATGCTCCTCGCGACGCTCCGGTCCCAAGAGTGCATTGCGGTCTTGCTAGATGACGTAGCGGTAGTATATCGCAAGACCGCTACGTCATCATCTCGCGAGACCACAATGCATGGGCTGGACCGTCGCGAGGAGCAGAAAAGGCGCCGGAAGGTGAGTATATAATTTTTTATTTTTAAAATTATTTTTAACATTAGATCTTTTTACTATTGATGCTGCATAGGCAGCGCATAAAATAGATGCGGTCTTAGAGGGGTCAATACAATAATGTCTTTTCTATATCAAGCAGCACTCAATGTCTTCACTCATGGGCATAACTGTACTTCTGAATAAGCGTTGTGCAAAGAGTATACACACTGCTCAAAAATAAAGAGAACACTTAAACAGAATATAACTCCAAGTAAAAAAAACGTCTGTGAAATCAAACTGTCCACTTAGGAAGCAACACTGTTTGACAATCAATTTCACATGCTATTGTGCAAATGGAATAGACAACAGATGGAAATTATTGGCAATTATCACATCTCAGTTCCCATGCTTTCTGGCTGATGTTTTGGTCACTTTTGAATGTTGGTTGTGCTTTCACACTCGTGGTAGCATGAGACGGACTCTACAACCCACACAAGTGGCTCAGGTAGTGCAGCTCATCCAGGATGGCACATCAATGCGAGCTGTGGCAAGGGGGGTTTGCTGTGTGTCAGTGTAGTGTCCAGAGGCTGGAGGCACTACCAGGAGATGTGGAGGGGGCTTAAGTAGGGCAATAACCCAGCAGCAGGACCGCTACCTCAGCCTTTGTGCAAGGAGGAACAGGAGGAGCACTGCCAGAGCCCTGCAAAATGACCTCGAGGAGGCCACTAATGTGCATGTCTGCACAAATGGTTAGAAAGCAACTCAGTGAGGATGGTCTGAGTTCCCGATGTCCACAGATGGGGGTTGTGCTCACAGCTCAACACCGTGCATGACGCTTGGCATTTGCCACAGAACATCAGGATTTGCAAATTTGCCACTGGCACCCTGTGCTCTTCACAGATGAAAGCAGGTTCACACTGAGCACACGTGACAGTCTCAAGATGCCGTGGAGAGCGATCTGCTGCCTGCAACATCCTTCAGCATGACCGGTTTGGCAGTGGTTCAGTAATGGTGTGGGGTGGCATTGCTTTGGAGGGCCGCACAGCCCTCCATGTGCTCACCAGAGGTAGCCTGACAGCCATTCGGTACAGAGATGAGATGCTCAGACCCCTTGTGAGACTATATGCTGATATGGTTGGCCCCGGGTTCCTCCTAATGCAGAAGAATGCCAGACCTCATGTGGTTGGAGTGTCTCAGCAGTTCCTGCAAGATGAAGGCATTGAAGCTATGAACTGCCCCGCCCCCGTTCCTCAGACCTAAATCCGATTGAACACATCTGGGACATCATGTCTCGCACTATCCACCAACACCACAGACTGTCCAGGAGTTGGCGGATGCTTTAGTCCAGGTCTGGGAGGAGATCCCTCAGGAGAGCATCCGCCGCTTCATCAGGAGCATACCCAGGCATTGTAGGGAGGTCATACAGGCACGTGGACGCCACACACACTACTGATCATCATTTCCTTGTCTTGACGCATTTCCACTGAAGTTGGATCAGCCTGTAACTTAATTTTCCACTTTGATTTTGAGCATCAATCCAACTCCAGACCTCCGTGGGATATTAGTTGTGATTTACGTTGATAATTTTTAGGTTTTATTGTTCTTAACATTTTCCACTATGTAATGAATTAAGATTTACAACTGGAATAGTTCATTCAGTGATATCTAGGATTTGGGACTTTAGTGTTCTCTTTATTTTTTGAGCAATGTATATTTTTATTAATCTCTTAAAATACCTATAAGTTAATAAGTAGGAGCTCTCTCTTTCCAATAAAGCTAAAAAAAAATATTTTATAGACCGAACGTTAAAGGGGTTGTCCACACTCTATTTTTTTTTTCTTTAAATGGGCATATTGTGGTCTGATAAATAGTGTACATAAACCACTGTAGCCAATCGGTGATGATGATAATGGTCTGGTCTGGCAGGTATGCATTTTTTTGGGAGGGGGTGTGGGTTTCACACCGCCATTTTTGTTTTTTTTGGTTTTTTTTTTTAAAGAAATGGGTGGACAACCTCTTTAAGTGACACAGCGGTGTTTGCTTGCTGGCACCACTAGGAGGTATTCAGAAGGTGTCTAAATATTGCTTATCCATTGTTTGTATTAAGCTCTTATAGATTACATAAAATGAGTCTTACAGTCAAGAAAGCAGTAGTGTCAAAGAGTTTGTTTGTAGGGATGGAGCTCAGCTGAGCCCTGAGCGGTTACAGGATCAGCCGCAGATCACAGAACTCTTCATAGATCTTATGTGTCAGTATGACCCTGCTCAAGTGACTCAAGTGCTACAAATACTGGAACACTACCGGCTGGAGGAGACTATTGAGGTGAGCACATTAAAGACTAGTGCCTCAAATCTAATGACTAGCATGAACTTTTTTGCAGGGTCTTGCTAATAATGTATTCAATTTATAACTACAGATTGCCCAGAAGCACAATAACCATGAGACCTTAGCCTATCTGTTGGAGAAGAAAGGGGATATCCAGGCGGCTTTCCAAGTCATGCTAACGGTAATTCGATTGGCATTGCTTGTAACCCAACCCCTTTCTTCCTTACACGTGATAGTTAATGATCTTTCGTCAAAATAGAAATTACTTGCAACACTATTGCTTGACTTGAAAGGGTATTCTCAAATTGTCCCTTGGGCAGCTCAGAAGTTTGCAGCCTCCTTACTTCCTGGTTTACAGCTGTATTATTAGAACTATGAAGCTCAGCAAAAGGTTTGCTATAACACATGCAGCTATCGGTCGTTTGTTCTGAAGTGTACACTTCTACCAATGTATTTGCCCATAGAGATAACTGGGCATTTGAACAAACACACAGCTGCAGACCGCAAAAACTTTGGTGATTAGTAGACCTGCTCTGAAAACTGCTCGCTGGGGATCTTGCAAGTTTTATAGCAGCTTAGCCAGAAGCCATGAGCAAGGTAAGGCAGCTAACTGTTGTATATAAATCAGTGGGCTCTAGAGAGAGAGCTTGTATGTTAGGTGTTAACTCCGCTCTTAAAATGTAGCTTCTGAGCTCTTCGCCATGGCCTGGGCAAGAACGGGTGGCCGAGCTCCATGGAAACCAGCTGTACACTATGAAAGATAAAAGCTCTCATTGCAGGAGAGTGACAGCAGATAGAAAAATCAAGTTAATTGCAAACTTGCTTATTTTTATGTCTAATTAAATCCGTTTACCTGGAGAGCACCTCTTCAACAGTTTCATTAGATCCTACAGTCACACATCATCCTACAAAGCCTTTATATCTTATGTGATCTGTCAAATGAACATGATGAAGAGACACAATTTGCACATTTCACCTGCTATTCATTCTTTCCATTTGATGTCATCATGCCTTTTTCATCCTAACTTGTAGTTTTTTTTATCAATTATGTAGAGGCTACAAGACAGACTGTCTGCCCTGACGGAGGACTCTGTGGATGCAGCAGGTAGGCGACCAGCATGCTGTGCATCTTCCTTCTTCTCGGTTAGCAAGCACTGGATGAGGGAGTAGAATACTTAGCTATTAAAGCTAAATAAGATTTAAATTTCCACTTTCCTCAATGATTAGTAAAATATACGGCCATTATTTTTTTTTTCTGCCTATTTAAAATCTGAAGAGGCAGCTGCTATACTTACATTGTCTGCAGGAAGGAAATGAAATTATCTATATTCCCAGGGGAAAGAGACCGCCATCATGAAAGAGGCAGAGTTTAAACAATGCCTATTTCAATACATGGAGGTACATTTGATTCATCCACCAAAGGGCTTGCTGCAAAATGTATTTGATATTTAAATTAAGCGTTTTCCATTATAATGAAACAGATCTGAATTGGAAATTTCCTATAACTAGAAACAAGCACTTGAAGTTACTTAGCTGAAGTATCCTCCTCAGAAGAGCATTTCAGTCCCCAATGGAAAGCTTATGGAGGGTGATTGCAATGTTCTTTGTGCTCATCGAATTCTACCTTTCCCATTGCAGATGCCAAGCAAATGCCATTCTTAAAAGATGTCGAAGAAACTCTATCAGAAACTATTTCTCTATGTGAACGAACATCCCACACACTCAACCAACAGCAGAGAGAGGTACATGGTGCTTGATATGTGCTTTTCTGCAGTAGTCTGGGTGTCTATCACAGCTGGTATCCAATCCTGTATCCAGCACCTTTCATCAAATATAAATATATTATATGTTTATAATACTCATTATATTTTCTTTTTTTTTTTTTTCCTCTGAGTCCCCTAATAATACAATTGGGCAGTACCAATGCAGGTCGTGTCACTAAGTTCTGTGATATCAGGGTGTAAGATGCGGGATATGCGCAGTTCAGATACCATGCTCCCGTCTAAATGAGATCTATAGGTACACTATGTGGTCAAGTAGTGGGACCCCATACGTGCTAGATCTGCAGAAACTTTTGTGATGTCGCTTTCTAAATCTTTTAGTTGGTCCCTACTTTGCAGCTAAAATAACGACCTCTAGGAAGTCTATCTACAAGATCTTGAATGGTATCTGTGAGAATTTTTAGCCATCCATCCAGAGGAGCGTTTGTGAGGTCACACACTGATGTTGGACAATAGGGCCTGGCTCAAAATCTCCGTTGTAGATTACCCCCAAAGTTACTTGATGGGGTTGATGTCAGGGCTTGGGGCTGGATTTTATACACCTGTGCAATGAAAAATTTGGATAATTAAGATATGTGATGTGTCCCAATACTTCTGCCCATATAATATGAGGTTTGGAAATCTATACATGAAATTCAATAAAATTAAACTTAATTTCTCCTTCACCGCATTGGGGGACACAGAACCATGGGTGTTATGCTGCTGTCGCTAGGAGGCTGACACTATGTTGTGACCAAAAAGTTCGCTCCTCCCCTGCAGTATACACCCTCATGCTGGCTTCCAGAGACCCAGTTCAAGCTTAGTGTCTGTAGGAGGCACACAGGGTCTGCTATTCAGACCAGAATTTCTTTTTTTTTTTTACTATTTAAGTTTTTCACCCGGATGAAGGAGCGACGGAACCTTTCAAGGCTCCGATCTCCCCGAACCAACAACAGGCGAGCACGGAGAGTGTCGCCTCTCCGTATCCTCTCCTGCGACGTGGGATGCCACTGCCTGAGCTGATTTTAGGGGCCACGGGCCCCTTCAAGGGCACCGGTCTCCCCTCCTCTCTTAAGACGAGCACATGGAGTGTCACCTCCACGTATCCTCTTCAGGAGCCAGGCCTATTGCCGGACATTTTGCCCTGCTCACCAAGTTATACCCTCGGATGCTCAGAGGCACTCTACATCGTGGCGTCCGTGCAGCCCCCACTGCATCACCACTGAAAAAAGTGGATGATGGAAGGAGGGGGACGGTTGCTCTCCACCCCCATTTTAAGGGGATGGTGTATGGAGGCTTCCCCAACCCTGCACCGTCCTGACTACCCCGGGCACAGCTCTGTCCTGCGGCATCTGCCATCCCCTTCATATCGGAGTAAATGCCACCCGGAAGGGGTTGTTTTCCGGTGGTCATAGGAGGGCTCCATAGCGGCAGGGACTCCGCATGGCTCCGCGGCATCTTTCCCGGTGGTCCGTGAGTGCGCGCCGCCCGAAGCCATATATTTAGTCCCCGGCTTCGGCCTAGGGCGGGCCGCATCCCGATAGGCCCCACCCACCGCTCGCATCACTCTTGCGGCCCTGCCCCCAGACCTGGCGCTTCTCGCTCCTTGCGAGACTACCTCCCAACTCTCGGCAGCCATCTTCCCCCACTGCACAGCAGCTCCAGCTGCCTATCTGCACGTGTCAGCACTCCTGAATGCCGGTCTGCCCCTACTCAGCGCCATCATCATCAGATTGCGGGACACAGGACCTGGGTAAGGAGACTGCACTAGGTGCGTCCCTGCAGCTTTACCCCTCATCGCTTCCACTAGCAGCGTTTTTACTTATATTGGGGTACATCATGTCGCAGTCAAGGGCTAAAAAGACTACAAAGGTACATACCACCTTTTTTACTGTGTGTACCACCTGCCAGACTCCTCTCCCTCGGCCTCAAAGCTCCCCTCTCTGCTCAGCCTGTGATGCCTAAGGTGCTCAGGAGCCCTCCGCTGCTACCGACCCCAGTGTATCTAGCCCCCCGGTTGGGCCGCGTTACTGTCGCAATCCATGGCTTTGTTGGCCAAAGCGATTGAATCCCTTCATGACCCCTCTGGGGAGCGGGGCACTCGTCTACCTGGGTCAAGAGACCCCTCCCTTACAGGGGAATCCTTATCCAGCAGGGGCCACTCTCACCTGATGGAAGTACGGACATCCAAAAAACGGAACCGCACTACCTCTCCTGAGCATTCATGCCATTCAGCCTCTGGTTGCTCCACTTCTCGCTCACCCTCTCCAGGGGTTCACAGCGATCATGACTCTGAGTATGAGTCTGAGGCATCCTTGGACCCGGATTCTCTGAAGTTTCAATTGACTGTGGATTCCCTCATTGAAGCTCACACGCGCTAAAGGTTTATGACGACCCTAATTCGGCTCCGGATCATGCAGTATCTTTTAAAAGAACCAAGCGATCCCATAGGGTGTTCGCCTCCCATCCGGATTTTTTAGATATAGTCCGGCGACACAGGGAGCGACTGGATAAGCGCTTTACGGGGAAAAAGGCCCTGGAAACGAAGTATCCCTTTTCCGCAGATCTGGTCAAAGATTGGACGGAACCTCCACTAGTAGATCCTCCGGTATCGCGTTTGGCTACCAAAACGCTTTTATCCATACCTGATGGGGCTTCGATTAAAAATCCCACAGAATGCCAAATAGATTCCCTGGCTCACTCAGTATATGAAGCCTCAGGCTCCTCTCTATCCCCTTCCTCCGCTGCGGCATGGGTCGCAAAAGCAATGGTTTTCTGGGCAGATGCCCTTGCAAAATCCATTCAGGACCAGGCGCTACCGTCTGAGGCGGCGGATCTTGCCAAACAAATTGCTATGGCTGGAGACTGTCATGTATGCATCTTTTGATGCAGCAAACTGTGCTGCAATTGCTGCCTCAAACGCTGTCACCATTAGGAGAGCACTATGGCTTAGAGAGTGGCGCGCAGATTCCTCTTCTAAAGTCTTTGATTTCTCTGCCTTTTCAGAGCAGACGTCTGTTTGGAGAAAAATTAGACCAGCTTATTTCCAATGCTACAGGAGGGAAAAGCAAATTCCTCCCGCAGCACAGGCCAAAAATTGCTTTTCAGCGTCAGCAACATTTTTACTTTCGGCCCTTTCGCAGTAGCCCATTCTGGTCCACCTCCACAGCCTTGTCCAGATCAGAACGATCTCCACGTACAGAGAGAGAGACCCTCGGCCCTCATACAGGCTGAATCAGTCCTGGCAAGGTAAGCCTAGGCAACCCAGAACCAGGGGATCCAGGCCCTCCAGATTTCCTTCACGATGACTCGGGGAGTTTTCAGGTCGACACCACCAAAGTAGGCGGATGCCTGCTTCTCTTTCAACATGTCTGGCTTTCAGTCATCCACGACGAATGGGTCAGAAACCTGGTGTCTTCTGGTTACAAAATAGAGTTCTCTGCCTCCCCCCCGTACATTTTTTTTTCCTTCTCGTCTCCCAAATTCAGGAGCTCAGTCTCGCGCACTTCACCGCGCCATTGAATCTCTCCGCCGAAACGGGGTCATTGTCCCGGTTCCAGAACACGAGAGATTGAGCTTTTTACTCAAACCTCTTCGTCGTTCCAAAAAAGGACGGGACGGTGCGCCCTATTTTGGACCTAAAGCTCCTAAACAAGTATGTAAAGGTCCGGCACTTGAGGATGGAATCCCTCCAGTCAGTCATCTCCTCAATGGAGAGAGGAGAGTTTCTAGCATCAATAGACATCAAAGATGCTTATCTCCATATCCCAGTCTTCCCGCCACATCAAAGGTTCTTGCGCTTTGCCATCCAGGAGGACCATTTTCAATTTACGGCCTTACCCTTCGACAAAGGTCATGGCAGTGGTCATGGCCATTCTTCATTCCTGAGGAGTGGTCGTGTTGCCATACTTAGGACGGACCTTTGAACAGGAGGTCGTCTATCATGCCTGCGAAGCAAGCGTCCGCATTAGCTTGGATACTCTTTCACGCCTGGGCTGGCTGATCAATTTGGACAAGTCCTCTCCCATTCCAGCCCAACGAATCTCCTTCCTAGGCATGATCCTGGACACGTCCAAGGGGCTGGTCCTGCTTCCTCGGTCCAAGGCCCAAGCGCTTCAGCAGGGAACCCGGACGCTTTGTCGTCCCTTTCCTCATTCCATTCGGTTTGCCATGAGGATCCTGGGGAAAATGGTGGCTGCAATGGAAACGGTTCCCTTTGCCCAACTGCATCTCAGCCCCTTACAACAGGCTCTGCTGGACAATTGGGACAGGAGTCCTTTATACCTCGATCGACCATGTCCTCTGTCACCGCAGATCAAGCAAGCGCTCAAGTTGTGGACTTTGGAATAATCTCTCAACCAGGGGAGGTCTTTTCTCCCAATTCACTGGCTGGTGGTAACTACTGACCCCAGTCTCCTCGGTTGGGGAGCGGTGTTTTGCCACCACACTGCCCAGGGGCGTTGGACGATTCAAGAGTCGAGACTTCCGATAAACATCTTGGAGATTTGAGGGATCAGATGTGCCCTGAGACGTTTCCACTTCCTCCTCACGGGTCACCCAATTCGAATTCAATCAGACAACGTCACAGCTGTGGCATACATAAAGCATCAGGGGGGTACCCACAGCAGGGTGGCGATGCGGGAGGTCTCCCACATTCTCAGTTAAGCCGAGAACAACCGCTCCACCATTTCTGCAGTGCACATTCCAGGCGTCGAGAACTGGGCGGCGGACTTTCTCAGCCATTAGGGTCTCGCCTGGGGGGAGTGGGAACTCCATCCGGAGGTCTTCTTCGCGACGTGGATCTGATGGCGTCCAGATTGAATACAAAAGTTCCCAATTTCATAGCACATTCTCAGGATCCCCAGGCCATTGGGTTGGACACACTGATATCCCCATGGCATCGGTTTCACTTCCCGTACGTGTTTCCTCCACTTCCTTTACTACCGAAGGTGATCCGAAAAATCAAGATGGAGGGGGTTCCTTTAATTCTAGTCGCTCCAGATTGGCCACGTCACGCGTGGTACGCGGAGCACGTTCAACTCGTATCCGACGTTACCTGGCGGCTACCAGACCGCCCAGATCTGCTTCGCCAAGGGCCGATCTACCACCAGAGCTCAGGGGCTCTACGTTTAACGGCTTGGCTGTTGAAACCTGGATCCTAACTCAAGCTGGTTTCTCCCAGCAAGCCATTGCCACCATAAGCGCTCGCAAGAAGTCTTCTGCTCGCATGTATCACCGCACCTGGAAAGCCTTCTTCTCATGGTGCAGGCTCCATGGTCATCGTCCTCCTCGTTTTTTCAGTTCCCTCCATTCTGGACTTTCTCCAGTCCGGCTTGGATTCCGGTCTGGCGCTCAGTTCCCTCAAGGGTCATATCTCGGCATTATCCGTGTTGTTCCAACGTAAGATTGCTGCTGACTTGCAAGTCAGGACTTTTATTCAGGGGGTATCCCACGTAGTTCCCCCCCCTATAGAATGCCGTTAGAGACTTGGGATCTCAATTTGTTCCTGAGTGTTCAAGAGCCCCCTTTTGAACCTCTGCAAGATGTCTTGCTGATTCTTCTCTCCTGGAAGGTCGCTTTCCTTGTGGCAGTAACCTCTATCAGGCGAGTCTCAGAGTTGGCTGCCCTGTCCTGCTGGGTGCCCTTCCTTTCCTTCCACCAGGACAAAGTGGTCCTACGTCCATCTCAGTCTTTTCTTCCAAAGGTGGTCTCATCCTTCCACCTTAATGAAGATATCGTTCTTCCCTCCTTCTGTCCACAGCCAAGACATCTGGTTGAAAAGGCCATTCACACCTTGGACGTGGTAAGGGCTTTCAGGAGGTACATTTCTAGGACTGCCCCTTCCGCAAATCGGACTCCCTCTTTGTGCTCCCTGAGGGTCACAGAAAGGGTTTAGCCGCTTCTAAAGCCATAATAGCCAGATGGATCCGATCAGCTATTCAAGAATCTTATCGGGTCAGGGGCAGACTTATCCCGGCGGGGATTAGGGCACAGTCAACTCGGTCGGTGGGTGCTTCCTGGGCCATTTGGCACCAGGCGTTGGCAGAGCAGGTTTGCAAAGCCGCAACATGGTCTAGTGTGCATACTTTCACAAAGCACTACAATGTCCACACTCAAACTTCTGCGGATGCGGCTCTTCGCAGATGTATTCTGCAAGCGATCATTGTGCATTTATAGTCAGTTGGTACACTGAGTTATTTGGTTATATTGTTCCCCACCCAGGGACTGCTTTGGGACGTCTCATAGTTCTGTGTCCCCCAATGTGGCAAAGGAGAAATGGGGATTTTTGTGTACTCACCGTAAAATCCTTTTCTACGAGCCACTCATTGGGGGACACAGCACCCACCCTGTTAGCCTTATGGCTCGTTTCTTTTTTGGCTTACTCTGACATGTTCTACTCTAATATTATGTTATATGTTGCTAATGATCTCCTACTGCTTTTACACTGAACTGGGTCTCTGGAAGCCAGCATGAGGGTGTATACTGCAGGGGAGGAGCTAACTTTTTTGTCTCAACTTAGTGTCAGCCTCCTAGCGACAGCAGCATAACACCCATGGTTCTGTGTCCCCCAGTGAGTGGCTCGAAGAAAAGGATTTTACGGTGAGTACACAAAAATCCCTATTTTTTTTTTTTTTTTACGCAGTAAGTACTGCCCTTTCAGGGCTCACTCACACGAGCGTATAACATGGCCAAGTGCTAGCCGATGTTTTATTGGAGAGCCCTTAGCCCAATGTGCTATGGGGCAGTGCAGATCTGTTATTTGGTGTGAGAAAATAGTTGCAGCATGCTGTGAGCGTATCTGGAATTCGGATCACGAGCACCCATACAAGTCAATGGGAGAGTGTGTAACATTGGACTGCTCTCTGATGTCATCCAAGTTCAGTACGACATCTGTGGACTCGGACAATGGGGAAGATGGAGATTAAGTTCTGCATCGGTGATGTGAGAGAATCTGATCATATGAACATGAAACTCGGATCACACTCTGACAGAATCGGACTGATTCTCTTGCATGAGAGAATCTATGGCCGTCTGACCACAGACCTAAGGTCATAATACAAATAAGTATTTTTTTTTTTTTTTTTTTTTAATTCACATGTATTCAGATGATCATGAGCTTCATGGCATACACGCTACAAACCAGCTTCTTCTGGCTCCACAGTGTGATTTTTTTTTTTCACAGACTCATCCCCTTTATTTCAGCGATATGTTGACTTTCCTCTACAGGCGCTGTGGTTCCCACTGCTTGAGGCAATGATGTCCCCACAAAAGCTTTTAAGTTCCTCTCCTTCTCCGCTATATTCGGAGGGTAAGTATCTTCCCTGTGTCTCGCCTCCTGGTACTAGAAGTGTAAGCACAGTGTGTGCAGCGTCTTTGCTACAAAGCAGATACAGTTCTTCAAGAAAAGGATTGTAAGGAAGAATTGTACAGAAATGGGTTTAAAATGTCACATAAAAGAACACGTTTATAATACTAGAAAAAAACTGCAGGAGGTGGGGGATTTATCAATAGTGCAGAAACACGCATGTATTTATAATCTAACAATAAAATGGAGAAAACCGCTCAGAATTGTGCGATAAACTTGATGCAACAGGCTACACATGGTAGACAATGCTACAGCTCACGTTTGGAGATTATTCACACCAGTATGCATGTCTTTAAAGAATTATTCCCCAAAAATGGAGCAGCGACTGCACAGGTAGTGATGCAAGTGAATAGTGTCTATCACCGGCAGTCCTATAAACGATGAGAGCGGTGGTGTGCATGTGCTGCCGCAACTCCATTATAAAGGGACATGTTGGCTCCCATTCTCGGGATTGATTGGGGTTACAGTGGCCGGACTTCCAGCAATCTGCAACTTGGGAAGTTGGAAATAGACCTTTTTAATAAATTTGACTAATTCTACAACTCATCGTTTTTTTTTTTTTGGTTCTCCGTAGTAGGTGAAAAAAGTGTCTAAATTGTATAATTCGGCACATTTATTTATTTTCACTTTACTGGTGGTGCCATAATATTCCACAGCGCTTTACAGATATTGTCATATGTCAATTGTCATATGTCAATTTTTATGGTGCAATTTGAGACCATTGCAGATTTGGTGCATTTTCTCCATGTAGATTATTTTTGGCTTGCAGATTTGGTAGAGAAAATAATCTGCAATATTTCAATTCTCTGTGCTTTTTTGCCCGGCGTTCTTCACCATTGACTTCCCTCAAATCAGTCAAAAATGCAGGCAAAAAAATCTTGCATTTTTGTAGCGGAGTTTTTCTTGTCAAGAGATGTAGAAATCGTGCAGAAATTTTACTCAAGGTGTGCACACCCTAAATATGTTCTGTACTCGGAGAACCTTTCAGCAAAAAAAGTGAAAATATGCAGGTAAATACCAGTTTAAACACGTGTGCTAGTCCAACTAGAAGTTCAGCTGCAGGGAGTAAGTGCAGTTTATATTCTTGCTGCAGTCATTGGGGTGTTGTGGGGACAGTGATCCGTCAGCGCTCAGTACACAGTGAGCGCGCAGTAATTACTCTCCCTGCTTTTTTGCTCATATCTTGCTCAGCGGCACGTAATTACTGTGTGTTCACTGAGTAGTGAGTGCTAAATAAATAGGGCAGCACACTGCAGCGCCAAAACATGTAAACTTGAAAAAACGAAATTTGAACTGCATTACTGCACTAGAAATATGAAAAATGAGAGCTTTTAGCGCACAAAAATGGCCAATTTTATGTGTACCTCGTAGCCACGTTAAGGCATCTCTCTTATACGAGGTCCTAAGTTTGACCTACCTCACTGAGAATAAACGTCTCCATCTGAATGGGTACATGCAAAAACCTCTTCTTGGACTCAAATTCTCTCTCTATGTGGAGGGGTATTGGACCTACTATAATTAAAACACCTGAAGCTAGGAGGCGGGGAGTGCACGATCAGAAGGCTAGAGAATACATTTCAAAAAACCTGATCTGCACATCCAAACATAGACTGAGTGTGAACAGGTGCTGAACCCAGAGTCGCCAACTCGTATATAGTTAAATAAATAGGGCAGCACACTGCAGCGCCAAAACATGTAAACTTGAAAAAACGAAATTTGAACTGCATTACTGCACTAGAAATATGAAAAATGAGAGCTTTTAGCGCACAAAAATGGCCAATTTTATGTGTACCTCGTAGCCACGTTAAGGCATCTCTCTTATACGAGGTCCTAAGTTTGACCTACCTCACTGAGAATAAACGTCTCCATCTGAATGGGTACATGCAAAAACCTCTTCTTGGACTCAAATTCTCTCTCTATGTGGAGGGGTATTGGACCTACTATAATTAAAACACCTGAAGCTAGGAGGCGGGGAGTGCACGATCAGAAGTCTAGAGAATACATTTCAAAAAACCTGATCTGCACATCCAAACATAGACTGAGTGTGAACAGGTGCTGAACCCAGAGTCGCCAACTCGTATATAGTTAAATAAATAGGGCAGCACACTGCAGCGCCAAAACATGTAAACTTGAAAAAACGAAATTTGAACTGCATTACTGCACTAGAAATATGAAAAATGAGAGCTTTTAGCGCACAAAAATGGCCAATTTTATGTGTACCTCGTAGCCACGTTAAGGCATCTCTCTTATACGAGGTCCTAAGTTTGACCTACCTCACTGAGAATAAACGTCTCCATCTGAATGGGTACATGCAAAAACCTCTTCTTGGACTCAAATTCTCTCTCTATGTGGAGGGGTATTGGACCTACTATAATTAAAACACCTGAAGCTAGGAGGCGGGGAGTGCACGATCAGAAGGCTAGAGAATACATTTCAAAAAACCTGATCTGCACATCCAAACATAGACTGAGTGTGAACAGGTGCTGAACCCAGAGTCGCCAACTCGTATATAGTTAAATAAATAGGGCAGCACACTGCAGCGCCAAAACATGTAAACTTGAAAAAACGAAATTTGAACTGCATTACTGCACTAGAAATATGAAAAATGAGAGCTTTTAGCGCACAAAAATGGCCAATTTTATGTGTACCTCGTAGCCACGTTAAGGCATCTCTCTTATACGAGGTCCTAAGTTTGACCTACCTCACTGAGAATAAACGTCTCCATCTGAATGGGTACATGCAAAAACCTCTTCTTGGACTCAAA
The DNA here is from genome assembly GCF_032444005.1 of Ranitomeya imitator. NCBI lineage: Eukaryota > Metazoa > Chordata > Amphibia > Anura > Dendrobatidae > Ranitomeya > Ranitomeya imitator. The sequence continues at coordinate 81,396,015 of NC_091288.1, read as the reverse complement.
TTCTCTCTCTATGTGGAGGGGTATTGGACCTACTATAATTAATTTTTTGAAATGTATTCTCTAGCCTTCTGATCGTGCACTCCCCGCCTCCTAGCTTCAGGTGTTTTAATTATAGTAGGTCCAATACCCCTCCACATAGAGAGAGAGAATTTGAGTCCAAGAAGAGGTTTTTGCATGTACCCATTCAGATGGAGACGTTTATTCTCAGTGAGGTAGGTCAAACTTAGGACCTCGTATAAGAGAGATGCCTTAACGTGGCTACGAGGTACACATAAAATTGGCCATTTTTGTGCGCTAAAAGCTCTCATTTTTCATATTTCTAGTGCAGTAATGCAGTTCAAATTTCGTTTTTTCAAGTTTACATGTTTTGGCGCTGCAGTGTGCTGCCCTATTTATTTAACTATATACGAGTTGGCGACTCTGGGTTCAGCACCTGTTCACACTCAGTCTATGTTTGGATGTGCAGATCAGGTTTTTTGAAATGTATTCTCTAGCCTTCTGATCGTGCACTCCCCGCCTCCTAGCTTCAGGTGTTTTAATTATAGTAGGTCCAATACCCCTCCACATAGAGAGAGAATTTGAGTCCAAGAAGAGGTTTTTGCATGTACCCATTCAGATGGAGACGTTTATTCTCAGTGAGGTAGGTCAAACTTAGGACCTCGTATAAGAGAGATGCCTTAACGTGGCTACGAGGTACACATAAAATTGGCCATTTTTGTGCGCTAAAAGCTCTCATTTTTCATATTTCTAGTGCAGTAATGCAGTTCAAATTTCGTTTTTTCAAGTTTACATGTTTTGGCGCTGCAGTGTGCTGCCCTATTTATTTAACTATATACGAGTTGGCGACTCTGGGTTCAGCACCTGTTCACACTCAGTCTATGTTTGGATGTGCAGATCAGGTTTTTTGAAATGAGTAGTGAGTGCTGACTGCTCACTGAGCTGCCAGCGAGCGGCTGCAGGTGGAATACAACTTTTATTTTCTCCCTGCAGCTGCACTTCCTGTTGATTCCATAATTAGAAGGCTATGTTCAAATGCAGCGTTTTTTTATTGTAGATAAAAGTTTAAAAAATGTCTTAATTTTGTTGTTTGTTATTGTAATCACTTTTTTTTACCTGCATTATTATTAATTAGAGGAAACAAATACATTTTCCATTTGTTTTTCCATGAGTTGTGTGGATTGCCTCCCAGATTTCCCATGTGATGTCCCGGAACTCATTTATTCTTATTTCTTTTATCCTTTAGCTTTGAAGAGCCTGACAATGGAAGTCCTCAATAGTATGGCTGCATATATCTCCCTCCCGTCCATACTCCAGAGGATTCTGCAGGTACGTACATCATGTACTGTGATGGACACAAGCCAGAAGACCTGCCAGATAGGGCACCATTCAGACCTGGCATATTAGCTCTAGTACCGTATATACTTGAGTATAAGCTGAGATTTTCAGCCCATTTTTGGGGGGCTGAAAGTCCCCCACTCGGCTTATACTCAAGTCATACCCTGGGGTCGGCAGGGGAGGGGGAGCAGGGGCTGTGTAATTATACTCACCTGCTCCTGGTGCGGTCCCTGCACGTCCCTGCTTCCCCGGCGCTGCAGCTTCTTCCTGTACTGAGCGGTCACATGGTACTGCTCATTACAGTAATGAATATGCTGCTCCACCTCCCATAGGGGTGGAGCCGCATATTCATTACTGTAATGAGCGGTAACGGTGACTGCTCAGTACAGGAAGAAGCTGCGTCGCCGGCGAAGCAGAGACTGCACCGCGCCAGGAGCAGATGAGTATAACTGGGAGGGGAGCGCTGCGTGATATTCACCTGCTCCCCGTTCCGGGCGCTGCTCTGTCTTCAGCATGTTCTGCAGTGACGCTCAGGTCAGAGGGCGCTATGACGTGGTTAGTGCGTGCCCTCTGCCTGAACGTCGGTGCAGAAGACGCTGAAGATGGAGCGGCGTCGGAATGAAGTCAGGTGAATATTGAATTGAAAGTGCCGTGGGCCTGAGCGACGGAGATGTGAGTAGGTGATTTTTTTTTTTTTTTTTATCGCAGCAACAGCAAATGGCGCAAGTGTCTTTATGGAGCATCTTATGGGGCCATAACATTTGTGCAGCACTATATGGGGCAAGTGTCTGTATGGAGCATCTTATGGGGCCATAATCAACATTTGTGCAGCATTATATTGGACAAATGTGTCTATGGAGCATCTTATGGGGCCATTATTAACCTTTATGCAGCATTATATGGGGCATATTTTAATATGGAGCATCTTAGGGGGCCATCATAAACTTTATGGAGCATTATATGGGGCTCCTGATTCAATATGGATATTCAAAAACACTTAACCTACTGATGTCTCAATTAATTTTACTTTTATTGGTATCTATTTTTACTTTTGACATTTAGCTGCTGTAGTTCCCACCCTAGGCTTATACTCGAGTCATCAAGTTTTCCCAGTTTTTTTGTGGCAAAATTAGGGGGGTCGGCTTATATTCGGGTCGGCTTATGCTCGAGTATATACGGTAATTAACCACAATGGCATCTTAGATTGTTCACATTTTATCACAGCTGTAATTTTTACAACTTGTTTTATACTGCACATGTTTAGAGCCATCCGAACAGATCCCTGATAAAACGCTACTTACTGTACAATTATTGATGCATTGGGTGACGAGATTAATAATAACTGGGTCGCTTCACAAAGACTCCGGCTATTATTTCTCTTTTGCAATTTGAAGGTCTTTAGTTTTAACCTTACAACATGTTAATTACAAGTTTCTATGTGAAACCGACCTTCCACTGAATCATTCAGTCCACTAATGAGTTAAATCCTGTGCCAGCGTAAACCCAAGTCTCCTCTGCTGCCCGCTTGTCCTTGGCTCGTTTTCCCGCAGAATGCAGATGTTGCAGAGAAAGTCTTTGAAATCTGGGCCACCATTTCATGCATATTTCATGGCGGCTCCGTACTATTATCATGGCTGGGTATTCATAGACATTAACCCTCTTGTTACATAGTGTTTTGCAGCATATTACAGCTATGCCGTTAAGCCTTCGCTTCGTTTATGATTTTTTTTCTATTGTGCCGAGTTTGGTAGCTTTAGCTACACCTGTAACTTTCTGGGATCAAACATGGTTACTGCCCTATGGAATAATGTATTTGTTACTGTGTATTGTCTCCAGCTGTTACACTGTATTCTATTACGGTGGGATGTGTTGGCCGCACAGCAGGCACAGTTCTAATTTCCATAATACTTGGACACACAACTTTGTGGGACCATCTAATTGTGACGTTCATGACACATATTGCATATGCCAAGTCTGATGGCAGCAGCAGAACGGCTCTTGTTTTTGCTGAAACATTGCATGGATACATTTGCAAAGCATTCTCTTTGCTTTTGCTGCTGTTATTCTACGTAATGTTACATGGCAAGGAGCGCTGAGCGTTTGGCTGTTTTTGTGTGAAAGCTATATTCACCACCTATAGCAACGATAAAGCTTTCTATAATTTGCTTTGTCTTTTTCATCTTGTTTTTTGGATTGTAGCTTTACTCTTTAGTTAATTTCAGACTCATTGTTACCTTGCCCGGCTTGTTTTAGATCCTGGTTTATTGCCTTCAGGGGAAGAAATCTTAGAACAAGGGTGAATTTTCGTAGGAGATGTTAGCCTGCCAGAGAAGATCATATAGAGGGTATTGGACAATAATAAGTGAGTACAGGTTAGGAGACTTGGTGGAGATATGATACCAGCAGACTAGACTTCTATAAGACTAGCACTACAGAGAAGCAGTTCACTTGCAAAGGCAGCAGTGTGACTAAACTTTTAAAGATTTGTATATATTTTAGCCCCTCTGAAACTCTTTTGGTGATGGTTCTGAGACCCCAACAATCATTCATACCATAGGGCAGAAGCACTTAACTTATGAAGTCAGGACACTATACCTCTAGCAGCCAAGACATCAGCATCATGTTTTTCGCCAATACATTGGCTGTTGACCAGAAAGTCACTTTACAGATATGACTCCTTGATACATGGATAAATGTTGCTTCATAACTGTTGCTAACTTTTTGGATTGATTCCTGAAGAAAAGGATGGGGCTCTCCATTCTTGCACCATGTAATCTAGATTAGTAAAACTACCGTGCAAAAAGCTTAATGCAAAATCTTGCAAGAATTAATAATTTTAGGGTATGTGCACACGTCAGGATTTCTTGCAGAAATTTTCGTGACAAAAACCGGACATTTCTGCCAGAAATCCGCATGCGTTTTTACCGTGATTTTACCAGAATGCTGTAGATAAGCCCCTGATGCCGGTGGGCTTAGCTCACCTTTCGATTTTGGGGGTGACAGGTTCCCTTTAATGTCTGCTGGTAATGAAAAGTTTTCTGCCTAGTCAAAATGTACTGATAACACCTCAATAAAAAGTATGTAAGAGGGTCCACCATTTAGAATAGATGTCACAGCTCACCTCCCTCCCCCCCCCCTGTACAATAACCTTTAGGCCAGATTCACAGATCAGTGTTTCGCAGTAAAAAAAATGACCTGCCCGGGGGTCTCCTAACCCAAACCCACCAGCCCAATCTGTGCAGAAAATTTGTTAGCAGTCTCATCACCACATGCAGTTTTACAACTTCCATATACACAGTAGATGTTTATATTTTAGATTATATATGAGAATTGAATTATTTTTCCACCACCTGAGCACCAATGCCAGATTAGCACGATACACAGCAGCTAAAGTTTTATTGTGTCCCCTTGAAGTAGAAAAAGATGGCTATCTGGCCCTCAAGCTTAAAGGTTGTGCACCTCTGATTTAAAGATTTACATTCTTGTTAGCTCTCTTTCAATAAAACAGAAAAAGTATAGATTGGTGAAATAATGAAGATGACCTTTTTCATAGTCATATCTGTAAAGTGACTTTCCGGTGGCTAATGTGAATCTGAGCATTGGAGAAAGTATGGAACGGGTTAGGAGGGATGAAGGTGGTAATTAGCGGTGTGCCTCTTCCTCAATCTGCTGTTTCTTTTTTAATAAATTTATACATAAACTATGATGGCGCTATGCACTGTAATGTAGCACATGATGATAATGACGATTACTCCACTCTACCGGCTTTGGCTTACACTGATCCAGGTCTGGATCACACATGATGGAGAGGAGAAGAGCAGGAATATGTGATGTTTGGTCAGTGTAGTTCGAGTATTCCTGGGCTCTTGGAACACCATGATCAACCATACGGCCTTCTCTCTATGGCCAGGTAGTTAAAGGAGCAACCGCTTCCTTATGTTTTTCCATGGCCAGGTAGGGGAAGGAGCAGACACTTTGAATGTGAACAGGTACATGAAGAAGCAGCCGCTTCCTTCTGTCAGTACATGGTCAGGTAGGTAAAGGAGCAGCGGCTTCCTTTTGTTTGTGTGGCTAGGTACGTAAAGGAGCAGTGGCTTCCTTTTGTTTGTGTGGCTAGGTACGTAAAGGAGCAGCGGCTTCCTTTTGTTTGTGTGGCTAGGTACATAAAGGAGCAGCGGCTTCCTTTTGTTTGTGTGGCTAGGTACGTAAAGGAGCAGTGGCTTCCTTTTGTTTGTGTGGCTAGGTACGTAAAGGAGCAGCGGCTTCCTTTTGTTTGTGTGGCTAGGTACGTAAAGGAGCAGCGGCTTCCTTTTGTTTGTGTGGCTAGGTACATAAAGGAGCAGTGGCTTCCTTTTGTTTGTGTGGCTAGGTACGTAAAGGAGCAGCGGCTTCCTTTTGTTTGTGTGGCTAGGTACATAAAGGAGCAGCGGCTTCCTTTTGTTTGTGTGGCTAGGTACGTAAAGGAGCAGCGGCTTCCTTTTGTCTGTACATGGCCAAGTTGGCTTATTTCTGTCTCTGAATATTCTGTAGATGAAGGAGCAGCCACTTCCTTCTCTGTGTAATTTCATATACAGTTAGGTCCAGAAATATTTAGTGACACAAGTTTTGGCATTTCAGCTGTTTACCAAAACATATTCAAGATATAGTTAAATAATCAATATGGGCTTAAAGTGACTCTCAGCACAGAATGACTGTTCAAATGAAGTCCCTCCACTCTGTGCTTCACAGCAGGGCCAATCATTTACATACAGGGCAGCACGGTGGCTCAGTGGTTAGCACTGCAGTCTTGCAGCGCTGGAGTCCTAGGTTCAAATCCCACCAAGAACAACATCTGCAAGGAGTTTGTATGTTCTCTCCATGTTTGCGTGGGTTTCCTCCGGGTTCTCCGGTTTTCCTCCAAAGACATACTGATAGGGAATCTAGATTGTGAGCCCCATCGGGGACAGTGATAATGTGTTCAAAACTGTAAAGCGCTGCGGAATATGTTGGCGCTATATAATAATAATCATAGTAATAATAGTAATAATACTAATTTATTATTATATACACGTTCCTACCTGCTTGTTTTCCCTCTATCTTCACCACCCTCTTCTTTGATTCACGGCTCTGGATTCATAGAGCCAAAATAAGGTGGAGATATATACTTCCCACCTACTTGGTTTCTATCATAGTGATTGGCCCCGCCATGAAGAGACGAGTGCCTATGATTGATTTTAAGTCATTCTGTACTGACAGAGTCCCTTTAAAGTGCAGACTCTCCGCTTTCATTTTAGCGTATTCACACCCTAATTGGACCAAAAGTAATTGAACAATTACCTCAAACGCTCTTTCATGAGCTTCATGGGCTATTCACTTGTTAATCCATTATGAGTTAACAGACAAAAGGTCTGGAGCTCATTCAAGGTGTGACATTTGCATTTCGAAGCTGTTGCTGTGAACCCACAAACATGTGGTCAAAGGAACTCTGCATGGTTGACCTCAGCCATGTCTCTGAGCACTGAAGACCTTGTACTTCTGGACACTCCGGGGAGGTTGCAGTTCTGGAATGTGACAGCACTGGAGGATAATGGGTTTCTGCTCCCTTCATGTGTGATTCTTCCATCTTACTGAAAGTGCAGCTATCATGAGCTTTCGGTTTCAGTTTCTTCTGGTAGACGCACCTTCAATAAGGTGGACGGGCAGCATTGTACCCCTAATTACCTGCTGTTTATTTTTGTATCTGCAGGTAAATAGCAATTTCCAAGGTGATAAGTTCTCTTTAAGGGAAAAGTCTGGTCCTGCCTACCAGGGATGAATTTGTCTTCCCTAGTCAAGCATGCTACATAATGTAAGCAATTAAAGTCAGAATTAACAAGTTAATACTCTTAATCAACTTGGTAGCATAAGGGTATGTGTACACGTTCAGGTTTTTTCGCGATAAAAACGCAATAAAACCACATTTAACTATGTTACTATTACTGTTAGGGCAGTGAGAATCTGGAATTGCTTGCCTGAGGAGGTGGTGATGGCGAACTCAGTCGAGGGGTTCAAGAGAGGCCTGGATGTCTTCCTGGAGCAGAACAATATTGTATCATACAATTATTAGGTTCTGTAGAAGGACGTAGATCTGGGGATTTATTATGATGGAATATAGGCTGAACTGGATGGACAAATGTCTTTTTTCGGCCTTACTAACTATGTTACTATGTTACATTAGAAACAGCAGACATATGCATCCTATCATTTAGAATGCATTCTGCAATTTTTGTGCACATGATGTGTTTTTTTTCCGAGAAAAAAACGCATCACGGTAAAAAAAAGCAGCATGTTCATTAATTTTGTGGATTTTCTGCGTTTTTCACGCTATTCTATGCATTTGGGAAAAAAGGCACAAAAAACACCCCAAATACGCATCAAAAATGCGTCAAAAACGCATAAAAAAATACATGCGGATTTCTGGCAGAAATGTCCGTTTTTTTGTCAGGAAAATTTCTGCCAGAAATCCTGAAGTGTGCACATACCCTAAATGGAGTTTGTCATTTTATTATGATGACATTGAATAAACAAATAAAACCAGAAATACAGCTGTGGTCAAAATTGTCACGTCTGAATATTAAGCACACTTGTAAAGTATCTCCAGAAATAAAGTATTTCTTAAAATTGCTTGGGTATACAAGCCCATCTACTATATAATTGTCTAAGGGTCACTTCCGTCTGTCTGTCTGTCCTTCTGTAACGGTTATTCATTTGCTGATTGGTCTCGCCAGCTGCCTGTCATAGCTGCCGCGACCAATCAGCGACGGGCACAGTCCGGAAGAAAATGGCCGCTCCTTACTCCCTGCAGTCAGTGCCTGTCATCCGCATACTCCCCTCCGGTCGCCGCTAACACAGGGTTAATGCCGGCGGTAACGGACCGCGTTATGCCGCGGGTAACGCACTCCGTTACCGCCGCTATTAACCCTGTGTGTCCTCAACTTTTTACTATTGACGCTGCCTATGCGGCATCAACAGTAAAAAATGTAATGTTAAAAATAATTTAAAAAAAACCTGCTATACTCACCCTCCATACTCGCTCGCGCCTGCCGCCATCTTCCGTTGCAGGTTCCGGTGGCAAAGATGGTATGGGAGAAGGACCTGCCATGATGTCACAGTCATGTGACCTCGACGTCATCACAGGCCCTGCGCGCATGCGCGAGAAGGACCTGCCATAACGTCATGGTCATGTTACCGCGACATCATCACAGGGCCTGCACTAGAAAGACCTGCCATGACATCACGGTCATGTGACCGTGACGTCATCACAGGTCCTGCGCACATACCAAACCTGGGACCGAAAGCTGCCGTGGACTACAAGGGGCCCTTGGAAAGGTGAGTATATGTTTATTTTTTAACCTGTGACAAACCTGACTGGCCAATATACTACGTGGCTCTGTGCTGTATACTACTTCACTGTGCAATATACTACGTGGCTCTGTGCTGTATACCACGTCCCTGGGCAATATACTACGTCACTGGGCAATATACTACGTAACTGGGCAATATACTACGTGGCTCTGTGCTGTATACTATGTCACTAAGCAATATACTACGTGGTTGGGCAATATACTACGTGGTTGTTCAATATACTACGTCACTGGGCAATATACTACGTGGCTGGGCAATATACTACGTCACTGGGTAATATACTACGTCGCTGGGCAATATACTACGTGGTTGGGCAATATACTACGTGGCTGGGCAATATACTACGTGGCTGGGCAATATACTACGTGGCTGGGCAATATACTACGTGGCTGGGCAATATACTACGTGGCTGGGCAATATACTACGTGGCTGGGCAATATACTACGTGGCTGGGCAATATACTACGTGGCTGGGCAATATACTACGTGGCTGGGCAATATACTACGTGGCTGGGCAATATACTACGTGGCTGGGCAATATACTACGTGGCTGGGCAATATACTACGTGGCTGGGCAATATACTACGTGGCTGGGCAATATACTACGTGGCTGGGCAATATACTACGTGGCTGGGCAATATACTACGTGGCTGGGCAATATACTACGTGGCTGGGCAATATACTACGTGGCTGGGCAATATACTACGTGGCTGGGCAATATACTACGTGGCTGGGCAATATACTACGTGGCTGGGCAATATACTACGTGGCTGGGCAATATACTACGTGGCTGGGCAATATACTACGTGGCTGGGCAATATACTACGTGGCTGGACAATATACTACGTGGCTGGGCAATATACTACGTCGCTGGGCAATATACTATGTGGCTATGCAATATACTACGTGGGCTGTGCTATATACTATGTGGACATTCATATTCTAGAATACCCGATGCGTTAGAATCGGGCCACCATCTAGCTTATATATATTTATGACAGACATTGCTCAACGGCATAACAAAGAGCAACTAATCGTTACAAAAAGGTATATAGACAAACCATTATCCTTCTGGGAAAATGTTCAATGGATCGATGAAAGCAAACTGGTGCTCTTTGGCAGTGCTTACCATCGTTCTATTTATCGATAATGAAATGAAGCCTATAAAGAAAAGTGCTCCTTACCTACAGTGAAATATGGCGGAGGAACCCTAATGTTATGGGCTGCTTTTCTGGGACTGGAGACATTGAATGTGTTATAGAAACCATGAATTCAGATGATTATCATATTATTTTCGAGTAAACTTTGCTCACAAACTGGGTTTGAATCCATGAGAATGGGTCCTACAGCCTCTTCTTTTCTGCTCTGTTGACTGACTGCCAACATCGTCTTGGTAGGCAGCGGGGAGTCAACTGGCAAACTGCTGGGACCCGGCTGTCTTATCAGCATGATGTTGGCAGTGACATGGCATCAACGTAGCGGAAGAAAAAGAGCTGTTTTGTTGATGTGAGGTTAAAGGTAGCCACCCCCTGAGCTGGCAGGACACGCTGGTAGTTAGACACTACCTGCCAGTAAGTTCTTGGCACCATGTGAAAAAAAAATAACCAAAGTCCTGGAAAACCCATTTAACTGTACAAACACTTCTGGCATTTTCCTGAAGCACTTTCTTACATACCTTTTCATTCATCTTTGTCGCCAGCTTTTGTTTTTTAAACATTATGTATAAGATGGCAATCTGTTGTGAATTCTGTTGTCGAACTCCCTCCTGTGGTCGTGAATGGTACTTCGGCGAGTTCTATCTATGGGCTCCCTCTGGTGGCTGTGAGTGAAGCTGCTGCTTCTGAGGTTCCTTACACAGGTGACGTGGTTTATCCTTTGGTTGGCTGCTCTATTTAACTCCTCTCAGATAGTTACTCCATGCCAGCTGTCAATGTTTTTGCATTGGTTCAGTTCGCTCCTGGATCTCTCTGGTGACCTGCCTTCTCCTGCAGAAGCTAAGTTCCTGATAGTCATTATTTGTTCACTGTTTTCTTGTCCAGCTGGTTTTCATGATTTTGTCTTGCTAGCTGGAAGCTCTGGGATGCAGAGTGGCCCCTCCGCACCGTGAGTCGGTGCGGAGGTCTTTTTTGCACACTCTGCGTGGTCTTTTGTAGGTTTTTGTGCTAATCGCAAAGTTACCTTTCCTATCCTCTGTCTATTTAGTAAGTCTGGCCTCCCTTTGCTGAAACCTGTTTCATTTCTGCGTTTGTGACTTTCATCTTTACTCACAGTCAATATATGTGGGGGGCTTCCTTTACCTTTGGGGAATTTCTCTGAGGCAAGGTAGGCTTTATTTTCTATCTCTAGGGCTAGATAGTTCTTAGGCTGTGACTAGGTGCCTAGGTCTGGTCAGGAGCGCTCCACGGCTATTTCTAGTGTGTGTGATAGGATTAGGGCTTGCGGTCAGCAGAGCTCCCACATCCCAGAGCTCGTCCTGTATGAGGTTTAACTATCAGGTCATTCCGGGTGCTCCTAACCACCAGGTCATAACAGTACAGCTGGCCCAAAGTATTAATGCATCTCAATAGAGGGATAAGAGAACTTCTGAGACCATTTTTTTTTCTTTGCACTGTTTTGTCTTTCTTTTCCCCTAGACCTTTGGGTGGTTCAGGACACAGGTGTAGATATGGACATTCAAGGTCTGTCCTCTTGTATGGATCATCTCTCTGCAAGGGTACAAAACATTCAAGATTTTGTGGTTCAGAATCCTATGTTAGAGCCTAAAATTCCTATTCCTGACTTATTTTCTGGGGATAGATCTAGGTTCTTGAATTTCAAAAATAATTGTAAACTGTTTCTAGCTTTGAAACCCCGCTCCTCTGGTGACCCCGTTCAACAGGTAAAAATCATTATTTCTTTGTTGCGTGGTGACCCTCAAGACTGGGCATTTTCCCTTGCGCCAGGAGATCCGGCATTGCGTGATGTTGATGCGTTTTTTCTGGCGCTTGGATTGCTTTATGATGAACCAAATTCAGTGGATCAGGCAGGGAAAATCTTACTGGCTTTGTGTCAGGGTCAGGATGAAGCGGAGGTGTACTGTCAGAAGTTTAGAAAGTGGTCTGTGCTTACTCAGTGGAATGAATGTGCCCTGGCGGCAATTTTCAGAAAGGGTCTTTCTGAAGCCCTTAAGGATGTCATGGTGGGATTTCCCACGCCTGCTGGTCTGAATGAGTCTGTCTTTGGCCATTCAGATCGATCGGCGCATGCGTGAGCGCAAAGCTGTGCACCATCTGGCGGTATTCTCTGAGCATAGGCCTGAGCCTATGCAGTGTGATAGAACTTTGACCAGAGCTGAACGGCAAGAACACAGACATCGGAATGGGCTGTGTTTTTACTGTGGTGATTCCACTCATGCTATCTCCGATTGTCCTAAGCGCACTAAGCGTTTCGCTAGGTCTGCCACCATTGGTACGGTACAGTCTAAATTTATTTTGTCCGTTACTCTGATTTGCTCTTTGTCGTCCTATTCTGTTATGGCATTTGTGGATTCAGGCGCTGCCCTGAATTTGATGGACTTGGAGTTTGTCAGGCGCTGTGGTTTTTTCTTGGAGCCCTTGCAGTATCCTATTCCATTGAGAGGAATTGATGCTACGCCTTTGGCCAAGAATAAGCCTCAGTACTGGACTCAATTGACCATGTGCATGGCTCCTGCACATCAGGAGGATATTCGCTTTTTGGTGTTGCATAATCTGCATGATGTGGTCGTTTTGGGGTTGCCATGGCTACAGGTCCATAATCCAGTGTTGGATTGGAAATCTATGTCTGTGTCCAGCTGGGGTTGTCAGGGGGTACATGGTGATATTCCATTGCTCTCAATTTCACCTTCCACTCCTTCTGAAGTCCCTGAGTTTTTATCAGATTACCGGGATGTATTTGAAGAGCCCAAATCCGGTGCCCTACCTCCTCATAGGGATTGCGACTGTGCTATTAATTTGATTCCTGGTAGTAAGTTTCCTAAGGGCCGTCTGTTTAATTTATCTGTGCCAGAGCACGCCGCTATGTGGAGTTATATAAAGGAATCCTTGGAGAAGGGTCATATTCGTCCGTCGTCGTCACCATTGGGAGCAGGGTTCTTTTTTGTGGCCAAGAAGGATGGTTCTTTGAGACCTTGTATTGATTGCCGCCTTCTTAATAAGATCACAGTCAAATTTCAGTATCCTTTGCCACTGCTGTCTGATTTATTTGCTCGGATTAAGGGGGCTAGTTGGTTCACCAAGATAGATCTTCGTGGTGCGTATAATCTTGTGCGAATTAAACAGGGTGATGAATGGAAGACGGCATTTAATACGCCCGAGGGCCATTTTGAGTACCTGGTTATGCCTTTCGGGCTTTCTAATTCTCCATCTGTGTTTCAGTCCTTTATGCATGACGTCTTCCGAGAGTACCTGGATAGATTCATGATTGTATATTTGGATGACATTTTGGTCTTTTCGGATGATTGGGAATCTCATGTGAAGCAGGTCAGAATGGTGTTCCAGGTCCTTCATGCGAATCCCTTGTTTGTGAAGGGGTCAAAGTGTCTCTTTGGAGTTCAGAAGTTTTCATTTTTGGGTTTCATTTTTTCCCCTTCTACTATCGAGATGGACCCTGTTAAAGTTCAGGCCATTTACGATTGGACTCAGCCGACATCTGTGAAGAGCTTGCAGAAGTTCCTGGGCTTTGCTAATTTTTATCGTCGCTTCATCGCTAACTTTTCCAGTGTTGCTAAGCCGTTGACTGATTTGACCAAGAAAGGTGCTGATGTGGTCAATTGGTCCTCTGCGGCTGTAGAGGCTTTTCAGGAGTTGAAGCGTCGTTTTGCTTCTGCCCCTGTGTTGTGCCAGCCAGATGTTTCGCTCCCTTTTCAGGTGGAGGTTGATGCTTCTGAAATTGGAGCAGGGGCTGTTTTGTCGCAAAGAAGTTCTGATGGCTCGGTGATGAAACCCTGTGCCTTCTTTTCTAGAAAATTCTCGCCTGCTGAGCGCAATTATGATGTGGGCAATCGGGAGTTGTTGGCCATGAAGTGGGCATTCGAGGAGTGGCGACATTGGCTTGAAGGAGCTAAACATCGCGTGGTGGTCTTGACGGATCACAAGAATTTGACTTATCTCGAGTCTGCCAAACGGTTGAATCCTAGACAGGCTCGATGGTCGCTCTTTTTCTCCCGTTTTGATTTTGTGGTTTCATACCTTCCGGGATCTAAGAATGTGAAGGCTGACGCCCTGTCAAGGAGTTTTGTGCCTGACTCTCCAGGTGTTCCGGAGCCGGCGGGTATTCTTAAAGAAGGGGTAATTTTGTCTGCCATTTCCCCTGATTTGCGGCGTGTGCTGCAAAAGTTTCAGGCTGATAGACCTGACCGTTGTCCTACGGAGAAACTGTTTGTCCCTGATAGATGGACTAGTAGAGTTATCTCGGAGATTCATTGTTCGGTATTGGCTGGTCATCCTGGAATCTTTGGTACCAGAGATTTGGTGGCTAGATCCTTTTGGTGGCCTTCTTTGTCACGGGATGCAGGGCCGGCGTCAGCACCCGGCACAGCGGGCAAATGCAGGGGCCCTGGGGAGAGAGGGGGGCCCACTCAGGCTGTCATAGATACAGCTGGGAGAGCAGAGCAGGAGATAACATGCTCTCTCCGCCTACAAAGTCACTGCTGGCTGCGTTCTCTTAACCCCTATGTGCCAGCTCTGACACAAGCATCTTCTCACTCAGTGAGTGCAGCCAGGCAGGCACACATAGGGGTTAAGAGAAGGCAGCCAGTGTGACATTGTTTGTGGGCGGAGAGAGCACGTTCTCTGCTCTGATCTCTGCCCCTGGCTGGCTGCCATGCTGCTGAAGTTATGAGGCAGATTCAGGAGAAGCTCCTAGTCCTACCAGTGCCTGAGTGAGTAGCGCTGCTATATACTACGTGGGCTGCGCTGCTATATACTACGTGGGCTGCGCTGCTATATACTACGTGGGCTGCGCTGCTATATACTACGTGGGCTGCGCTGCTATATACTACGTGGGCTGCGCTGCTATATACTACGTGGGCTGCGCTATATACTACGTGGGCTGTGCTATATACTACGTGGGCTGTGCTATATACTACGTGGGCTGTGCTATATACTACGTGGGCTGTGCTATATACTACGTGGGCTGTGCTATATACTACGTGGGTTGTGCTATATACTACGTGGGCTGTGCTATATACTACGTGGGCTGCTATATGCTACGTGGGCTGCTATATACTACGTGGGCAGTGTTATATACTACATGGCTGTGTTTATATGCGATCATGAATTGGGGTATGTGTTAAAGGGGGGGCCCACTGAGACTCTTTCGCCCGGGGCCCTCAAAAACCTGGAGCCGGCCCTGACGGGATGTGCGTTCTTTTGTGCAGTCCTGTGGGATTTGTGCTCGGGCTAAGCCCTGCTGTTCTCGTGCCAGTGGGTTGCTTTTGCCCTTGCCGATCCCGAAGAGGCCCTGGACGCATATTTCCATGGATTTTATTTCTGCTCTCCCTGTTTCTCAAAAGATGTCGGTCATTTGGGTGGTTTGTGATCGCTTCTCTAAGATGGTCCATTTGGTACCCTTATCTAAACTGCCTTCCTCCTCTGATTTGGTGCCATTGTTTTTCCAGCATGTGGTTCGTTTGCATGGCATTCCAGAGAACATCATCTCGGACAGAGGTTCCCAGTTTGTTTCGAGGTTTTGGCGGTTCTTTTGCGCTAAGATGGGCATTGATTTGTCTTTTTCTTCGGCTTTCCATCCTCAGACTAATGGCCAAACCGAACGAACTAATCAGACTTTGGAGACATATCTGAGATGCTTTGTTTCTGCTGATCAGGATGATTGGGTGTCTTTCTTGCCTTTGGCTGAGTTCGCCCTTAATAATCGGGCCAGCTCGGCTACTTTCGTTTCTCCTTTTTTCTGTAATTCTGGTTTCCATCCTCGTTTCTCTTCAGGGCAGGTTGAGCCTTCGGACTGTCCTGGTGTGGATGCGGTGGTGGACAGGTTGCAGCAGATTTGGACTCATGTGGTGGACAATTTGACATTGTCCCAGGAGAAGGCTCAACGTTTCGCTAACCGCCGGCGTTGCGTTGGTCCCCGACTTCGTGTTGGGGATTTGGTTTGGTTGTCATCTCGTCACGTTCCTATGAAGGTTTCCTCTCCTAAGTTTAAGCCTCGTTTCATTGGACCATATAAGATTTCTGAAGTTCTTAATCCTGTGTCATTTCGTTTGGACCTTCCAGCTTCTTTTGCCATTCATAATGTGTTCCATAGGTCGTTGTTGCGGAGATACGTGGCGCCTATGGTTCCCTCCGTTGATCCTCCTGCCCCGGTGTTGGTCGAGGGGGAGTTGGAGTATGTGGTGGATAAAATTTTGGATTCTCGTGTTTCGAGACGGAAACTCCAGTACCTGGTCAAGTGGAAGGGTTATGGTCAGGAAGATAATTCCTGGGTTTTTGCCTCTGATGTTCATGCTGCCGATCTTGTTCGTGCCTTTCATTTGGCTCATCCTGATCGGCCTGGGGGCTCTGGTGAGGGTTCGGTGACCCCTCCTCAAGGGGGGGGGTACTGTTGTGAATTCTGTTGTCGAACTCCCTCCTGTGGTCGTGAATGGTACTTCGGCGAGTTCTATCTATGGGCTCCCTCTGGTGGCTGTGAGTGAAGCTGCTGCTTCTGAGGTTCCTTACACAGGTGACGTGGTTTATCCTTTGGTTGGCTGCTCTATTTAACTCCTCTCAGATCGTTACTCCATGCCAGCTGTCAATGTTTTTGCATTGGTTCAGTTCGCTCCTGGATCTCTCTGGTGACCTGCCTTCTCCTGCAGAAGCTAAGTTCCTGATAGTCATTATTTGTTCACTGTTTTCTTGTCCAGCTGTTTTTCATGATTTTGTTTTGCTAGCTGGAAGCTCTGGGATGCAGAGTGGCCCCTCCGCACCGTGAGTCGGTGCGGAGGTCTTTTTTGCACACTCTGCGTGGTCTTTTGTAGGTTTTTGTGCTGATCGCAAAGTTACCTTTCCTATCCTCTGTCTATTTAGTAAGTCTGGCCTCCCTTTGCTGAAACCTGTTTCATTTCTGCGTTTGTGACTTTCATCTTTACTCACAGTCAATATATGTGCGGGGCTTCCTTTACCTTTGGGGAATTTCTCTGAGGCAAGGTAGGCTTTATTTTCTATCTCTAGGGCTAGATAGTTCTTAGGCTGTGACGAGGCACCTAGGTCTGGTCAGGAGCGCTCCACGGCTATTTCTAGTGTGTGTGATAGGATTAGGGCTTGCGGTCAGCAGAGCTCCCACATCCCAGAGCTCGTCCTGTATGAGGTTTAACTATCAGGTCATTCCGGGTGCTCCTAACCACCAGGTCATAACCGCAATCGCATGAAGAAGGTTCAGGTCACTACTTTTAGCTGCTTCACTGCTTTCAAATTCTAAACTGGTTAAAAGAAGCGAAAAAAGGAGAGAATATATGCACAGCAAGTCGTTTTCACACTGCAGTGCGCATGTTGTTTCTTTTTTGGCTGTATTTAGCACTTTTGCTGGTGAGTTCTAGGCAGAATCCATCTGAAAAAGATGCCGTGTGCACATACCCTAATGTGTCCTGATCTCAATCCACTTGACCATCTTTGGGAAGAGTTGGAATTTGTTTTTGGGAAAAGGAGCTATGCAAACATTTACATTCAGAGAACTGCCTGAGTGCCGCACCTAGAGTCGAGAAGGAATTTTTCCCCTGATATGGGGCAATTAGTATCTGCCTCATGGGATTTTGCCTTCCTCTGCATCAACATGTTAGGCTATAGGTTGAACTTGATGGACTTGCTTCCACCTTCAATTTTAAAAACTATGAACAAAGTCCTTAAGAGAATTACAGCTGATGAAACTGCAAGCAGGTCAGGTGCAAGATGCTCACAGATGCCTACAAGATGTTTGGAGACGGTCATTGTTGCCAAAGGCTGTGCAACCAAGTTAGGGAAGGGGTACTTTAATCCTGGCCATGTCATGTGCTATATTTCTTTGCTTCTTTTTTTTTTTTTTTTTTTAATTCCTGAATATATGGAGATAGGTCAACATTTTTGTTTAATGTTTTTTTTTTTAATCTTTTTGAAATAGTCATATATTCTGCTGCTGCATAGATGGGGTATATCCAATGATTCCTGAAAATATTGACTTATAAGAAACAGTCAAAGGTGTCAGTGATATTGATTAGAATTATATACAATTCTGGATATATAGAAGAGAACCGGTGCCCAGGTGTTCCCAATATAAGCTAAGGCCACAACTTTTAACACCTTCTAGCTACCTGTATGTAAGTCCCCAACCCTATCTGCATATCCATAAAATACCTTTTATATGCCTCCCATATGGGGTGGTCCAGTCCGCGTCACTGGTCTTGTTCGGCGTCCACATTACCCCTACAATCTGCCGAGGGCTCTACTGTACAGTAATGCACATGTGATGGGAGAGGACAGAGGGCCGATGACCCAGTGGTAAATATGGTGCTTGTGCATTACAGTACTTTGTTCTGTTCGCAGCAGGGTATAGAGATGATTGGTGGACATTGTACAGATGACGTAGGACCCGTCGTCCACATGAAGCATGCAGGATGATGACTATTGCGGGGAGAGGAGGCACCAAAGCAAGACCAGCGATGCCCGCCGGACCGAACTCTGCTCTATGGGGGATTGTAAAAGATATATTCTTTTCAGATGAACAGAGGGGGTGTTGGGGTTTTTATATACAGGATGCTGGATTGCTGTAAAATAGGCATCAAAGCTGGTGGCATTTCTTTATACTGGGAAATTCTGGGGACAGGTTCCCTTTTAAAGGCACTAACTTAGTTTTTTGTCAGACTCTTTGAACACGACTGTAAAACCTATATTCATGTGTGGTCTACTAAACATACAAGTCCTCTTTACTTATTAATTTCTGATTTTAGGACCCTGTGTACGGGAGAGGAAAGTTAGGTGAAATCCAAGGCTTGGTGTTGGGAATGCTGGATACATTTAGCTATGAACAGGTAAGTTCTTATACACGGTTTTCTATTACTAGTAAGATGGCAAAAAGGCATTGCGTGATGAGGCCTGCTTCCGCCTTATGTCTGTAATCACATATTAGACTGGGGCACATTTTCTTACATCTCTGCGTCGTGCCAGGCCGCTGTTATTACTCATGGAAATCTATGAATAAACTGCCCCCTGGATTTCACCATCCACCTTCTCAATAGCGCGTGTCCCTTCACAGTTTGAGATTGACCAATCAGCGCTGACAATCTGAAGAAATGCACAGTTGACAAGGGGAAGGGTAACGCCCAATTGTCAATTTATGTATTTCCACAAGGGACAAAAGAAATGTGCAATTACACAGAGTTCTAAGAAAATAAACCCCAGAATTTTTATGGTGTAAGAAGTGAATTCACTAGTATAGACATGTTGAGAAAACCTTCACGTTCCCTCTAAAGATGTTCTGCAAGTTTGTCTTGCACCATTTGTTGCACTGGATGTGTAGTAACTTGCAATCTGTTGTCCAAAATCTGTCTGAATGGTGTTCAGTGCACACAAGTAATCATAAAAAGTTTGGTGTGTTTCCAAAGTGTGATAATGAATATTGTAATGTGCAAATAATAAAGGATAGTGATGGATCCTGGTCATGTATAGTAGTGATGGGTAGTGATGGATCCTGGTCATGTATAGTAGTAATGGGTAGTGATGGATCCTGGTCATGTATAGTAGTAATGGGTAGTGATGGATCCTGGTCATGTATAGTAGTAATGGGTAGTGATGGATCCTGGTCTTGTATAGTAGTAATGGGTAGTGATGGGTCCTGGTCATGTATAGTAATAATGGGTAGTGATGGATTTTGGTCTTGTATAGTAATAATGGGTAGTGATGGATCCTGGTCATGTATAGTAATAATGGGTAGTGATGGATCCTGGTCTTGTATAGTAATAATGGGTAGTGATGGATCCTGGTCATGTATAGTAATAATGGGTAGTGATGATGGATCCTGGTCATGTATAGTAATAATGGGTAGTGATGGATCCTGGTCATGTATAGTAATAATGGGTAGTGATGGATCCTGGTCATGTATAGTAATAATGGGTAGTGATGGATCCTGGTCATGAATAGTAATAATGGGTAGTGATGGATCCTGGTCATGTATAGTAGTAATGGGTAGTGATGGGTCCTGGTTATGTATAGTAATAATGGGTAGTGATGGATTTTGGTCTTGTATAGTAATAATGGGTAGTAATGGATCCTGGTCATGTATAGTAATAATGGGTAGTGATGGATCCCGGTCAAGTATAGTAATAATGGGTAGTGATGGATCCTGGTCATGTATAGTAATAATGGGTAGTGATGGATCCTGGTCATGTATAGTAATAATGGGTAGTGATGGATCCTGGTCATGTATAGTAGTAATGGGTAGTGATGGGTCCTGGTTATGTATAGTAATAATGGGTAGTGATGGATTTTGGTCTTGTATAGTAATAATGGGTAGTGATGGATCCTGGTCATGTATAGTAATAATGGGTAGTGATGGATCCCGGTCAAGTATAGTAATAATGGGTAGTGATGGATCCTGGTCTTGTATAGTAATAATGGGTAGTGATGGATCCTGGTCATGTATAGTAATAATGGGTAGTGATGGATCCTGGTCATGTATAGTAGTAATGGGTAGTGATGGATCCTGGTCATGTATAGTAATAATGGGTAGTGATGGATCCTGGTCATGTATAGTAATAATGGTTAGTGATGGATCCTGGCCATGTATAGTAATAATGGGTAGTGATGGATCCTGGTCTTGTATAGTAATAATGGGTAGTGATGGATCCTGGTCTTGTATAGTAGTAATGGGTAGTGATGGATCCTGGTCATGTATAGTAGTAATGGGTAGTGATGGATCCTGGTCATGTATAGTAATAATGGGTAGTGATGGGTCCTGGTTATGTATAGTAATAATGGGTAGTGATGGATCCTGGTCATGTATAGTAATAATGGTTAGTGATGGATCCTGGCCATGTATAGTAATAATGGGTAGTGATGGATCCTGGTCTTGTATAGTAATAATGGGTAGTGATGGATCCTGGTCTTGTATAGTAATAATGGGTAGTGATGGATCCTGGTCTTGTATAGTAGTAATGGGTAGTGATGGATCCTGGTCATGTATAGTAGTAATGGGTAGTGATGGATCCTGGTCATGTATAGTAGTAATGGGTAGTGATGGATCCTGGTCATGTATAGTAATAATGGGTAGTGATGGATCCTGGTCTTGTATAGTAATAATGGGTAGTGATGGATCCCGGTCATGTATAGTAATAATGGGTAGTGATGGATCCTGGTCATGTATAGTAATAATGGGTAGTGATGGATTCTGGTCATGTATAGTAATAATGGGTAGTGATGATGGATCCTGGTCATGTATAGTAATAATGGGTAGTGATGGATTCTGGTCATGTATAGTAATAATGGGTAGTGATGATGGATCCTGGTCATGTATAGTAATAATGGGTAGTGATGGATCCCGGTCATGTATAGTAATAATGGGTAGTGATGGATTCTGGTCATGTATAGTAATAATGGGTAGTGATGATGGATCCTGGTCATGTATAGTAATAATGGGTAGTGATGGATTCTGGTCATGTATAGTAATAATGGGTAGTGATGGATCCCGGTCATGTATAGTAATAATGGGTAGTGATGGATCCTGGTCACAAAGTCGTCTTTGACTTCATATCATCTTTTTTGTGAACCATTGTCCACCAGAAGGATAGTGATATGTCTGGATCCACAAGCTTGTATGTAATTTAATAAGAATTGGAACTTAATAAAATTCATGTAGTTTAAAAAAGACTTTTGAATGACAGATTTGACATTTGCCGTTTTTATGGTTCATAGTTCTGCATAGCTGCATAGAATATTTGCCCCGGTTTTGCCCAGATTACTGATCTATTTGCCCCGGTTTTGCCCAGATTACTGATCTATTTGCCTTTTAGTTGTTGTATGTGCACAGTCTCTTACACACCACTGCATTCACTGGGCTTTACCTCGTGAATTTGTTTCAGGAAAACACCAGCAGACTATTTCCTTACGCGGCTTTACTGATTTTTCTCATGTTTCTTTCCTTGGTTCCGCCACCGGTGTCCTTTATTCTGCATTCTCATGTGTGGAGCGCAGGTGACTTCCGAATTATAATCATATCACGTAATTTAATCCTCTTCCAGACCCTGTAGCAGTTAGAAGTCCTGAGATAAGACAGAACATGTGCACAGCCGTGGCGTTTTGATATTGCTGTGCATTAAGCTCATCATGTGGGCGCTTCTGCAAGTCTTTTTCAGGTGGATTCCAGGCAGTTTATGCCTGAGAACGTCGTCGTGTGCACATAGCCTTAAGCTGCGCGTTCCTTATTTTCACAGACACTGTTGGAAACTACTACGAATTTGCTGAACCAAGACCTGCACTGGTCTCTGCGCAACCTTAAAGCTTCGATTACCAAGGCCCTCGTACCGAAGCAGGATTACTGCTGCGTCTGCCTACAGCAGTACAAGAAGAGACAAGAATCTGCGGATGATATCATTATTTTCAGGCAGGTGCCTCATTAAAACATTTATTATAAAGTGCATAAAGCGCCACTTTGCCGTGACCCTTACTTCACGTGTGTATGTTTCTGAATCGTAGCCACTAATGGGAGCTTACTATTGGGGGTTCCAACTTGTTATTCTAAAGTAAGATTTTTTTTTTGTTTCCTTCTCATTTTTTCAGTGTTTCTTTCATATCTCGCTTCTGTGTGAATTTGTCAATGTTTTTTTTTTTTTTTGCTTTATGCACTTAGTGTTGGGCCTCTATTCTGGTGAATAAGTCCCAAAGGCATCTTAATAGCATACAAAGTAGAAACTGCGGCTTGGAGGAAATGTCACTGCTTTTAACGCCACTTGTCCTTGTTAGTTTTCCCTAGTGACCTTATCTACCTCTGCCCATGGTGACAACATTAGATTGCAATTCTGGCATCTGCATTTGAAGTGCAGTTTTTGAAAAGTCAGTTGAGTTCTACATGAAAATCTATCAGTGCAACTGCTCATGGTAACCCCTCCACAACCAAGCATGTACAATTACGTTATATGGTCGTAATGGGGGTGTGGAGCTGGCACAGGATCTGAGCCTGCACCAGACCTGACAGATGCCGGCAGGGTTACCCAGCCGGCATCTGCCTGTAACGTCAGTGGCCGTCTATACATCTGATCTCTGCTGTTGAACCATTTAAATTCTGCTATCAATGACTGATGGCGACATTTAAATGGCTACGTTGCCAATATGCATGCACAGGGCTACACTAGGCCCTTCTGCAATGCGATTGCAGGGTGTTGTTTAGCAGATCCATGCTGCCATGGTAATAGAGTGCTGCATGGCTGCCGTGTTGTTCTTCCTATGAAGCTGAAGCCCCGGCTGTGGCTGGGCTTCATAGGAGAACTGTCCGAAGAGCCAATTTGCATATTTTCGAGACAAGTATTGCAGCTTAAGTCTCTTCACCTCAGCATGTCAGGCATGACATGTCACTTTCCACTAGGAGAAACGTTGCCCCTTGGATCCCGATCAGACGCCTGTCACACCGCCAAACCAGATCTCACACTTTGCACTGATGAGAGGCAGTACCCCGAAACTGTCTGCAAATTGAGATTATGTCTTTTATCCTAAGTCATGTGAAAAGTGTCGACATTACCTTTTAGGATTGCTACTTCCAATAGGTGGCACTAGAGTTCTAGTCCTCTTCCTTTCTGAAGAGACAATTTGCATATCAATACCATCGTAAGCTACGCTCCCAAAAAAAGCAATTCATCGCACAAATGAAAAATTTGTGCAATGGCTTGAAAAACAAATACAAAAATGAAAAAATAACAGGTCTTGCCAAATGGCAACACAAATTTTCTTTATTTTTGTTTACATAGTTCTTAATTTCTTTTGGTGTCCACAAAGTGCATTTCATATGTTATATTGTAGGATGCGACCCTGAAATTCTTTTACATTTCCATAGCTAAAAGGGATCCTCCAGAACTTTCATTGATGAGCTAGTAGTGGACTAAGTCATTGATGTTTAATTGCTTTAATTTGTCCTCTTTATTACATAATGGCAGCAGCTAATCTGTACAGAAGGCAGAGAATCAAAGTGAAATGCACCCCAGAAAAGGCAATGTTTCTCCTATAAACAGTGCAGAGGCCCCATTACTGTACACAGGTTTCACATTCATGTTTTTTTCTTAACATAGTGTCTCACAACGGTGTTGGGATTTTGGGCATTAACTAGGTCCCGAAAACTAGGGGGCGCCCTAGTGTATCCCTGTTCCCCGGATTACTTTTGAAGGTGCAGATGCCGGCTTCTTATGCTGTACTATGGTCCTATGTCTAACATGATCTGTGCCCTTCCCCACCCAGGATAGTGGAAAGCTGAAGTGTATAGGTACAAACTAATCAGACAAACAAGGAAAGATGGACAAGGATAAATGAAAATACTAACCAAATGTGAGTGCACCAATGTTTGATTTCCAGAGAACTCATTAATTTACATTTGGTCCAGAGATACTATGAAACTGAGAATCATTTAATGGCTAAAATTCCAAAGTGCTTGTAAAAACTTTGACCAGCAGAGCAGCCATGCTGTAGGTCAGGGGTGTCAAACTGCATTCCTCGAGGGCTGCAAACAGGTCATGTTTTCAGGATTTCCTTGTACTGCACATGTGATAATTTAATCACCTACACACATAATGATTGCAGCACCTTGTGCAATGCTAAGGAAATCTTGAAAACACGCATGGTTTGCGGCCCTCGAGGAATGCAGTTTGACACCCCTGGTGTAGGTCTTAACTGTAAGTCTTTTGGCACATGCGGCCATTGGCAAGCAGAGGAATGTTGCATTGGTCAACGCCTTTCATGTAGTTTTCTCAATATTACAAGGTAATCCCTTCTGGCTGTGGCCAATTTCCGTTTTTTCATTATTTCCACCCCTTCTTCCAAGAGCCATAACTTTTTTTATTTTATTTTTCCATCCCCATAAGTGTATGAGGATTTGTTTTTTGCAGGATGAATTGTACTTTTGATTGACACCTTTCATTTTATAATGTGATTCACTGGAAAGCGGGGAAACAAATTCCAAGTTTGTTGAAACTGCAAAATAAGGGCAATTCCACAGTTGTTTTTGAGGTCTTTTATTTCCTATGTTCGCTATATGGTAAAACTGCCTCTACAATATTATTCTCCAGGTCAGAATGACTAATAAAAAATAAACTACACAAATAACAAACGTGTAAAGTGGTGAAAGAAAATTTGTGTAAACAAAATAACATTCTTTGTGTCGCCATTTTCCGAGACAATTATATTTTCAATTTTCGTGATATGGTGTTGTGTGAGGACCTTTTTTTTTTTTGCGCCGTAAGCTGCTGTTTTTACTGATACCATTTTGGGGTAGAGATACGATGTTTTGATTGCCTGTTACTTTATTTTATTACTATATTGCGGCAGCCAAAAATGCAGAATTCTGTCATTTTGATTACTTTTCTTGTTACGCTGTTTACATACCTGATTGATTTGTTTTAGATTTCGATAGATTGGACTTAGACAAATTCAGCTATACAAAAAATGTGTACCGTACCTTGTTTTTTGGACAGTAAGACACACTTTCTTCCTCCTAAAATGTGGAGGAAAATGGGGGGTGCGTCTTATAGTCCGGATGTGCTTGCTCTGGCTGAGGTGGGGGAGCAGCATTGGGTCACAGAAGGCTGCGGCTAACTCCTGTGCCCGTTTCTAAAGAGAAGTGCCAGGATAAGGATGGGGCCATGCAGGCCAGGATAAGGATGGGGCCATGCAGGCCAGGATAAGGATGGGGCCATGCAGGCCAGGATAAGGATGGGGCCATGCAGGCCAGGATAAGGATGGGGCCATGCAGGCCAGGATAAGGATGGGGCCATGCAGGCCAGGATAAGGATGGGGCCATGCAGGCCAGGATAAGGATGGGGCCATGCAGGCCAGGATAAGGATGGGGCCATGCAGGCCAGGATAAGGATGGGGCCATGCAGGCCAGGATAAGGATGGGGCCATGCAGGCCAGGATAAGGATGGGGCCATGCAGGCCAGGATAAGGATGGGGCCATGCAGGCCAGGATAAGGATGGGGCCATGCAGGCCAGGATAAGGATGGGGCCATACATGACATGTGCCCGCAATATGGGCGGGTGGAATCGCGATCCGCCTGCACCTGTTAACTAGTTAAATGCCGCTGTCAAACTCTGACAGCGGCATTTAACAAGCGCACCCGGCTGGAAATGCGCGCAGCGGTGACCCCCGTCACATGATCAGGGGTCATCAGTGCGTTGGTTTAACAACCAGAGGTCTCCTGCAGACCTCTATGGTTGTTGATGCCAGATTTTCTTGAGCGCCACCCTGTGGACAGCGCTCATATCAATGCTGTAATTCAGCTACATATAAAGGCGATCTGAGGATCGCTCCTATGTAGCAGAGCCGATAAGGCTATGCCAGCTTCTAGCCTCCCATGGAGGCTATTGAAGCAAGGCAAAAGTTAAAAAAAAAAAAAAAAAAGTTTTTAGAAATATGAAAAAAATAGAAAAATATGAATGTTCAAATCACCCCCCTTCACCCCATTCAAAATAACACAATAAAAAAATCAAACCTACACATATTTGGTATCGCCGCTTTCATAATCGCCCAATCTATCAATTAAAAAAAAAATGAATTTGATCGCTAAACGGCGTAGCGAGAAAAAAATTCTAAACATCAAAATTACATTTTTTTTTTGGTCGCCACGACATTGCATTAAAATGCAATAATGGGTGATCAAAAGTATTTATCTGCACCGAATTGATATCATTAAAATGTCAGCTCGGCATGCAAAAAAATAAGCCCTCACCCAACCCGAGATCACAAAAAATTAACTCTACTTTAACTACTAACTTTTAGTATTTAGTAAACCTAGCAAAAAAACACAATTAAAAAACAAGTGTGGATTGCACTTTTTTTGCAATTTCATCGCACTTTGAGTTTTTTTCCCATTTTCTAGTACATGACATGGTAAAACCAATGGTATCGTTCAAAAGTACAACTCGTCCCGCAAAAAATAAGCCCTTACTTGGCCATATTGATAAAAAAATAAAAAAGTTATTGTGGCTCCGGGAAGGAGGGGAGCGAAAAACGAAAACAAAAAACGAAAAAAGCTCTGGGTGTTAAGGGGTTAGTAGTGGGCACAGTGTTAGCCGTTAGGGCTATGCATACCGGGATGAGGATAGGGCCAAGCTTACCAGGATAAGGATGGGACCATACATACCAGGATGAGGATGCGGATCAATCATACCAGGATAAGGATGGGGTCATGCATCTCGGGATGGGAGCCAATTTTACCAGGATAAGGATGGGGCCATGCATACCAGGATGGGGATGGGGGCCAAGCATAGCAGGATAAAGATGGGGCCATGAATACCAGGATTGGGGCCAATCATACCAGTATAGGGATGAGGGGGCCATGCAACCAGGATGGGGATGGGGGCCAAGCATAAGAGGATAAGGATGGGGCCATGCATACCCGGGCGGAGATGCGGTCTCTGCATACCAGGATAGGGATATGGGGGTCAATCATACCAGGATAAGGATGGGGCCATGCATACCAGGATGGAGATGGGGGCCCTGCATACCAGGATAGGGATGGGGGGGACCATTCCTATTAGGATAGGGATGAGGGGGCCATGCATACCAGGACGGAGATGGGGGCCCTGCATACCAGGATAGGGATGAGGGCTACCATTCCTACCAGGATGGGGACGAGGGGGCCACGCATGCCAGGATGGGGATGAGAGGGGCCATTCAGGCATGGTCTAAAAGGCATTTTGTCAGTGTAACACTGTCAAGGGTAATGCCCATGCATTGCAATGCATTATATCCGTGATCACACTAATAATAGTTGAAGTCTCATGGAGGGAATCATCAGCTGGGAAAAATGCATGCTCACCTTGTGAGCCCACATCAAAGTCAGGGACACGACATTTAACATAGATGTACGTCCTATGTCGTGAAGGGGTTAAAAAGAAACTGTTCTTTAAACAAACTTTGAATAAGTCAAAGTAAAGTAGTGCAGGCAAATATAAGAAATGTTATAATGTGTCCGGTCATTGAAAGACGCTTTTTTCCCCATTTATCAGACACTTTTTCCTCTCCCCTGTGCCTTCTGAACTTGTTTATCCACTTTGAAAAAAAAACATTCAGTTCCATCTTTCTCAAGCTGCCACATGATGCCACAGTGAGCCTGCAGTCCGTCTTGTCCATTACACTCAATGGGCAGGAGAGGGAAGAGCAGGGAGAGAAAACAGGCAGAGGGAGACACAAAAAGATTTAGGTGAGCTTTCTATCAAGTCATTTACCTCACCCAATAGCTTAATCACATCCGGATAGCTCAGCTTCGCTGTATATTGTCCTTCATACTGTTACAGCTAATCTTTGTTAAAAAAGAAATGAATAAACAGAAGCAATCCCTTTGTGTTCTGAGCTGTGCGGCAGAGATCACAGCATTTGGTCTCCTCCCAGCAGCTTCCTGTGGAAGGTAAATTAAGAGATAGATCATACAGAGGGAAAAACTGGTAAAAAGGATTCATGCCATATAATGAGCAGATAGTGTTACTTCTCATTAACACACACATGAGAGCTTATTCTGAAAAGTTACAATACAAGTGAATGTCACATTTTGACACCTAAGGTTATCATGACCACAACAAGCCCATCACCGCAAAAAAATTCGACTTCATTGGATTTACGACCTCTGTTGTGGTACCCTAGGTGTCTGAATGCCACACCATTCACTTGTATTGTGCTGCAGTGTACGAGAAATCAAAGCAATCATTGACAATGTGACTTGTCATGGAGAAAACCAATGTGTAGCCACAGCCTTATGTATATGCCACCACTTGGTGATCCTGGCATTTGGATTTCCACCAATTCCCCAAATTAAGGGGCTGCATCACATATTTAAGGGTATTTTTCATAAACAAGATTTAGCACCGATCCACAGTTAAGATGGTAAATGTATGATTGCAGGAGGTCTTGATGCCCAGTTCCCTGTGTGAATGGAGTGGTAAATTACATGTGTGCCCACCGATCAGTTTACTTTGGAATGGACTGGTTTAAGATATCCGAGTGCTGTACAAGATTCTTAGTGTTATAGATGGCAAATGGAGCAGAGATCGCACATGCGATATGAAAAGGAAAAAGCGAAAAGGTCTTCTATCATTCATTCATTGGATTGACTGAGGTTGATGAGCCATAATGTTATCTAATATATAATTGCCTAGAATACTACTTCCTGCAATTTGTGCCAACTTCCTGTCCGGAGCTAATGTGCGGAGCTAATGTGCGGAGCTAATGTCCGGAGCTAATGTCCGGAGATAATGTCCGGAGCTAATGTCCGGAGATAAGTGACGTCAACAGTGTCCAGTGTCTGATTGGTTGCCGCCTGCTGCGAGCGACCAATCAGAAACGTGCCGTACTGTGACACACTCCGCCCGCCATTTTGGTGTGATTTTTGAATTTTTACCTCACAGCAAGTTTCTCCTGCGTGGAGGCGGGCCCAGTGACGTTGCTCTTCAAGCTCCTGCCGAATTTCGTCAAAAAAATGATAATACCATTTACCAAAACTATATATATTTAGTTGTGAAGTGGTTCAGTGACATTTTCACACCAATTTTGAACTTTTGTTTGGTGTTTTCTCCATATACTGCCTATTATTTTTGTTCTTTCTTACTATTATTTATTAATTGTATTATTCTTACATTTGAATAAATAAAGTATATATGGATTCTAGACTCCCGATTCTTTAGAATCGGGCTGCCATCTAGTGTGATTATAAATACCTGTTTGGATAATTAAGACCTCTAGGCCAAATTTCATTTGGAAAGGATTCGTAGCAGCTAATATTCAGTGGAGATCTGACCTATGCACTACTTCCTTCACTTACACCTGTCATTTAAAGGGAAAAAGCCTTTTAAATGGCAGGTATAAAATGACCTGAGAAATAACCGAAAGGCATTTTGCATTTGTAGTGACAACTAAATGCCATGATAACTTCTTATAAATAAAGTAAAATGTGTATAGCTAACAGGAAATGTAATTAAATAAAATATTTTGGCATTTTTTTGTCATATTCGCTATTTTGTGTATGACGAGATGACTCCAAATTATAAAGGTCTCATTATCGTAGAGTATAATTATATTTTATGCTATTATTGTAATGTTGGAAATGTTCCATCTAATATATAATTGCCTAGAATACTACTTCCTGCAATTTGTGCCAACTTCCGTGGCTTTGTCCGGAGCTAATGTCCGGAGCTAATGTCCGGACCTAATGTCCGGAGCTAATGTGCGGAGCTAATGTGCGGAGCTAATGTCCTGAGCTAATGTCCGGAGCTAATGTCCGGAGCTAATGTCCGGAGCTAATGTGCGGAGCTAATGTGCGGAGCTAATGTGCGGAGCTAATGTCCGGAGCTAATGTCCGGAGATAAGTGACGTCAACAGTGTCCAGTGTCTGATTGGTTGCCGCCTGCTGCGAGCGACCAATCAGAAACGTGCTGTACTGTGACACACTCCGCCCGCCATTTTGGTGTGATTTTTGAATTTTTACCTCACAGCAAGTTTCTCCTGCGTGGAGGCGGGCCCAGTGACGTTGCTCTTCAAGCTCCTGCCGAATTTCGTCAAAAAAATGATAATACCATTTACCAAAACTATATATATTTAGTTGTGAAGTGGTTCAGTGACATTTTCACACCAATTTTGAACTTTTGTTTGGTGTTTTCTCCATATACTGCCTATTATTCACTGACTGTTATACTGAGAGACTGCCGTTTATTAACCTCTTCTTTGCCACATTGGGTATATTGCTCTATTATTTGCCACATAAGGACATTGTCCATTATTGCCCAGCAATTTCTTAAATAACAAGAATTGTCAAGAGCTGGTAAGTGCAGCCATTTTTTGTTCTTTCTTACTATTATTTATTAATTGTATTATTCTTACATTTGAATAAATAAAGTATATATGGATTCTAGACTCCCGATTCTTTAGAATCGGGCTGCCATCTAGTTTGTAATATTTTCAATGACCTTTTTATTCTTCCTAGTGAAGGGAATAATGTGATTTGTATAAAATGAAAATATATTTTACTCCCAATAATTTCTATTCTGATTCTATCTATTCAGTGATGACTTACCCTTAGGTACTATATAGGCCAGTTATCACCATTTTCCTTTATTTCAATCACTTTCATGTAATTCTTGATGACATCCAGCCAACGGGCTGTCAGTTTCCTTTTCCTTTTAGCACTGAGTATTCAAGTAGCATCTCCTTTTCCAATGCAGTTGTCCTCATCACATGTCCAAAATACGTGTTTCCATCTTGTGATCTTGCCTTCCAGGGACAATTTTGGGTTTTCATGATCAAGAACTTCTACAGTATGTTGGTGATCCTAGCTGCTATGGGATTCATAGAAGTCCTCTCCAGCACCACAGCTCAAAGGCATCAATTATTTTTTCTGTCTGCTGCCATGAGTATATTCAAATCTCACAGCCATATGTCTCAAATGGAAACACAATTGTAGTTTTCAGTCTCGATGATTGAGACATCCTTGCATTTCCATATGTGGGCTATGCTCACCATGGCTGTGCATCCCAGTTGTTATCAACACTTGATTTCGTCTGTCAAACCACTACGGTCATCAATGAAGGGTGATCAATGAAGGACCAAAGAAACACAAAGCTGTCTGTCACTTCTAATTCTTTGTTGATCTTTATGTGGACTTCCACGTTGGTGGCAGTCATGATTTGGCTCTTTGGGATAAGCTTTCTCAGGTCCTTCTCACTCTGCAGGGTTGGCTCATCTGCATGGCTCACATTGCTGGTGCCTTTTTTTAACCCAAACACTCAAATCATCGAAGTCCCAACTTCCTCATGAAAGAGGATGCATCTTTGTCTTGTGCATTTTTTTTTCTTAACTTGACCCATTTGGTGTCTCCGCACCTGGTTGAGTGACCTGATTATCTAATCAGTTGGCACTCCTACTTCACTCAGTGCTTCCAACTTCTGGATGATCTTTAGAAACACCTTGCTAATGTGGGGGATCAGGGTGATTGCTACATAGTTGGTGCAGTCCCTGAAGTCTCATATTATTAACAGTGGAATGAAAACTGAAATTTTCCAGTCCTTTTTACTGTGTGGTGTTCAAATCCTCCAGATCTTCTGGCATAGTGCTGTCAATATAACTTTTGGGACTGGTTTGAGTAGTCCTGCAGGGATATGGATCAATGTCTGGTCCATTGCTATTTGTCTATTTCCTCAATGTCCAATCCACTTCACTTTGCAATAGTTATGGTTCTGGTTTCCCTTGGCCACTGTGCTCCCTATAATGGCTAATGGTGGCGCTTGCATCTAGTTCTGCTGTGTATCCTTTCCATCTCTGCTTGATGTCCTGCCGTTTGCTGATTTTTGCTTTCATCATGGTATTTGATGGTGGTTTGACGTGCTGAGAGAGGCTTCACTTGACACGTCATCATAAATAATTCCTTGGTGTAGCCCCTCATATAGGCTTCTTTTAGGTTAGTGCATCCGGCATTCAGCAAGGTGTTCTTGTCATTCCTAGCTACGCTTTGTAAATTGGTATTGTCACCTCGCCTCATTCAACCTGCTTTTAGCCTCTCTCCTGTCAGTAGTGATCTGGAGGCAGGTTGCAGTTAACCGATTCTCACCATGTATTGACTTCTTGTATGACACATGCTCCTGGGCAGTTTTAGTGATGGTTCCTTTGGTCTTAACCCACAATTCGTGTGAACCCCTTTTTCTTGTCTAAGCAAGCTGAGCCTGTTATTCTCCTCTGCATGGCTACGTTCTTAATCCTGCATAGTCTGACTCAAAGGCTAGGTTCACATCGCGTTTGTGCCGTCCGTTTAACGTATTCGTTAAACGGATGGGCTAACGCTGATGCCCAAATTCCCTTTTTCCTACGAATGCGCTAATGCATGGTAGCATTGCGTTGGAATGCATTAGTAATAGAGGTCTATGCACAGCGAACGCGTTAGACCTAATGTACCCGAAAACGTGGTAGACCGCATTCGAGGGTGTGTCACAAAGTAACGCATCATCGCTAACGCATGCCGATTTTGACACGCGTTAGGATGCGTTATCATAATGGATGGTAATAGATGCGTTAATGGATCCGTTACATTGCGTTAGTGCCGCTTAGTAACGGATCCGTTAAACGGACGGCACTAACGCAATGTGAACCTAGCCTAACTTTGGATTCTAGGAGTTGGAGATCAGACCCAGAGTCTGCACCTGGTAGTGTTTTTACAGAGAAAATGAATCCCTTCCATTTTTGCTGTCAGAGGATGTCGTTAATCTGTCTGTGATGCTGTCCATTCGGTGATGTCCATGTGAAAAGGTGCCGTTTCGGCATGGCAATGGCAGCTCTCGTTTCCCCAACCTGTAGCACTTACCCTCATAGCCGCTGCAATGGTATGTTTTGCTTCTTCCCTCCTGGCATTATTACTTAATATTAAATGTCTGTTAGTGTATATACTGCACCTTTTATCTTACATTCAATCTTAAAATTATAGATTTCACGTGTGTTTTTTTTTTTATGGCCAAGTTACTTTAAAATACTTATTTATTCACTTGATATAGTCGTGTATGCATTTTTTGTGTGTTATTCCCTCCCCTAATTGGGCACCTATTCAAGAAGCAGAGCAGAAAAATCTGCAACATATCCTCATCTTTATGCATTATTATGACAATTACTTATTCTTTAGGGTTAAGTGATAGGACCCAACACCTCTCTAGAAGGGGGAGCACTTACTATTTGAAAAGAGCAGCCACGCCAACAATTTTCTTTGTCAGAGACCCCGATTACAGCATTCTGCGATTTCCGACAGTCCCATGTAGAATGAATGGAGTGCATAACCACCGCTTCCGTTCACATGGGACCGTAACACTTACACCTTCTGTTACTTTACTGAGCCCAAATTGACTGCACCAGAGACCCGTATGATGCTGTAAGGTTGGTTGGATTGACCCTTAGAGGTCTGTTTAGGGTTTTTGCCCACCCTACAGCTCAGCATTGTGTCGTGCCTCATCAGGAACAGTATTTATTCCCCAGTTTGCAGCTATAACCCAAGTTGCGAGCTGTTAGCCTGCAGCTGATGATTTCTTTGTCAGTTGCTTTGAGACATGCCATTATGATTTTTCTCATGTTATATCCATCAGAAACCACAATCCTGGAAAAATCTTGGTGGTTTTCGGCTCATAGATTTTATAGCTCTTTGCTCAATGTGTTCATTTATTGTGTTCCTTGACGTTTAATACCCATTACTGAATTTTCGTTTTTCTTCACAGATTTGAATAACTTGCATTTTATGAGCATGTGTGGGCATTTTACATAATTACTGTAAATGTTTTATATTCTGTCTTTTTACAATAACTATTAAACACAACAAAAGGGATGCATTCAAGAAAGTGTTTTTTTTTTTCTTTCCCCATAGCTGTGGACATTTGTACCACTCTGTATGTCTTTTGGGAAAGGACTGCAAAGTGGAAGCAGGAGGTCAGATTCAGTGGAGCTGTTACAAGTGTAATTCCAGCAACAAAGGGCGGTCTGGTCGTCAGACACTGGCAGATCTGAAGTGGGGAAGAACTTCATCTTTAGTACAGGTCAGTGGCGATTTTACCTGATGTACAACACATACATTGATCAGCCATGAACATAAAACCTTTGAAAGGTGACGCAAATGACTGTGAAGATCTCATTACAATGGCACTTGTCAGTGTGTAGGATATATTACAGCAAGAAAAGTCACTTCTTGTGGTGAATGCATTATTAGTAGAGGTGATCAAACTCACTCTGCGTCCACGGTCCAGACTAGTGCTCTCTGGTCGTCAACAGGTTTGAATTTCCTTACCCTCCGGGATCGCAGGGTTGTCTTATGATTGGCCAGACTGTCGAGACGTCACCTTTGCGCAGCACTGATAAAGTCACGCCAGGCCAACGAGTCAAAAGCCACACCAATGAACCTGGAAGCCCAGGAAATTTTCACAGCTGCTGCAGACATCACTGACTTGGATCGGGGTTGCACAAAGCAATTTGTTAGTTTCTAGTTACAAGCAGGAAAAATTAGGAAGCATAAAGCACTGCACAACTACGACAAAAACCAAATTGTGATGTCCTCTCCAATACAATAATTCTTGTGTGATGTTTCCAGTATGCAGTCAGTAGTACCTACCAAACGTGACTCCAAGGAAAGACAGTCAGTGAACCAGTGACAAGGTCATGGGCATCCAGGATTCCTTGATGCCCATGGGGAGCAAAGTTGAGCAAGTAATGGTAGCAGGGAACTTAGGAGGCAGCAATTACGCTATCCTCGAATTGTGGATTACAAGAGGAGGAAGACCTGCAAGGACTCAGACTTTAAGGTTGGACTTCAGAAAGGCAGATTTTAATGGACTCAGAAAGAGGGTAGGAAAGGTCCAATGGTTGGATGTTATAAAGGACACACATTCAAGAAGGATGGGAGATATTGCTAAAGGAAATTCTCACTGCATAGTGAGTAAAAACCCCAAAAAAGGAAGAATTGGAATAATTTAAAGAGACCAGAATGGATGAACACAGAACTTCAACACTTGATAGAAAAGAAAAAAAGAAACGTACATCAAATTGAAAGAGGGGAGCATATCTAAAGAAGAATATAATGCTGGCTGCAGGGCAAGCATAAGAAGAGCTAAAGCCAGTAATGAAGTAAGGCTTGCAAGGGAGACAAAAAACAAAAGAATCAAATAAGCTATAGGATTTTACAGGATGAAAAGGGTGAAGTGATCAAAAATGATGTTGAGAAAGCCAAACTTCTAAATTACTGTTTTGCATCTTTGTTCTCTAAGAAAACAATTGTACCATCAACTCATCTTCACTGTGCCATCGAAGGAATAAAATACACACTATCTATAACAGACAGATGGTGAAGGAACAATTAGCTAATTGAAATTAATTTAAATCTCCTGCTCCGGTCCTTATGAATACCATCCTAGAATCCTGAAAGAGTTAGAAGAGGAAGATGCAGAACCACTAGCCAGAATCTTTGAAAAATCCTGGAGAACAGGCAAAATCCCAGAGGATTGGAGACGGGCAAATGTTGTCCCCATCTTCAAAAAAGGAAAGACTATGGAACCAGGAAATTACAGGCTAGTGAGCCTTACTTCTATACCAGGAAAAATCTTTGAGCAAATTATTAAATCGCATTTATGTAAATACTTGTGTAAGAATACAGTAAGGTTGAACTTGATGGACGTAGGTCTTTTTTCACCCTATTTAACTATGTGAACACCTGGGTGTGTGGCTTACGTGGGAAAGAGATGGCACCAGGATGCATTGTGAAAAAGGCAAGCAGACAGAGGCCATGTGATGCTCTGGGCAATAGTCTGGTGGGAAACCATGGATTTTGGCATTCGGGGTCTTTTCACATCACTCTGCTATGTGGAATTATTCCTTGACTTATACTACAAATTCCATTGTACCGTGGCATACATGGGTGTAAAAATAAGAAATAACATATACGGTACTCTGCGGCATAATTTCTTTATTTTTTGCGCTCCACTGAGTTTCTGATCCATGCAGAAATGAATCTGCAATATGTATTCAGCTGAATTTGTGAGGGAAAGTTAGTGAACCCAGTGGATGTAATGGAGTTGGCTACCTACAGTTTTTTGGTAACTTCTATTTTATTGTATATAAGCTTGCATTGAAATGGCCAAAACAGACTTCCTCCCGTCACCTGCAGACGTGAGCAGTTGGCATAAATATGCATGTATGACCAGGTTCTTAGGAAGTGCCCATAGAGGGTTATCCTGGTAAGCTCTATGGGGGTCCACCGTGCGGCCCCTCGTAAAGGCGAACTCCAGTGTTTGACCAGCCGATCAGTTCAGCCAGGCGGTGCAGCATTAGGGACGATGAGCACACTTTTATGTAAAATCTAGGTTGTACAGTATTACCGAGGAGTTGTGAATTGCCTGTGTCACCTTCTTTTTCATACATTTCCAATTAGATAACATGGAAGAATTTCAGAAGGTTTTTTAATCACATCTTTTAGCTGGAAGCAGTGTGTTCTTCACACTCCAAGTATCTGATGGCAAAATGTGAGACATTAACCGCTGCAGAATTAGACAATCCAGGCTGAACTGGGCTGGAACAGCTGAGAAATAGCATGTGTTACCTATAGCCATATGGATTATGCCCCCACACTAACAGCAGCCGGTTGTCATCTGATATTAAGCCTGATTGCAAAGGAAACATCATTTTCTAAAATTACAATAAGCTGCTTATTAAATGGTATTAATCCTGGATATGAAGGAATCGCACCAGGCTTTCCCTGCGTATGTTTTTGTTCCTGATAGAGTAGGTATGGACAAGCTGCGGCCCCAGAACTGCATGCAGCCCACCTATATAGCATTATGTCAGAAAAATATGGTCTTCTGCCTGTAATGAAATTTTGATTCAATTTTCCAAGAAATCAGAAAGTTAATAAAGTTAACATAGGAGGACATAAATAAAACCAGATTTACTCTACCTAACCATTTGGTTTTACTGGTCTATCGGATTTTTACGTTTGTCCTCATCTCTCTTCAGGAAAGCGCAGCTCGCTGCTTGCCTGGTGGTGGTACAATGCTGTTGATTGACAGTTCAGACATGACTCAGCTGCTGGCTCAAACTGTGTACTCTTGAATGTTGCACACAGAGGCAGCAATGTCTTCTGCATTGGAGTAGTCCAGAGGCACTGATGCTGGTCAGATGAAGACCTAACCACCTTGCCTAAGAGACCAGCCACTGTACTTTGCAATCTAAAGGCAAATCTGTCATCAGGTTTTTACAACCCCATCAGAGAGGAGCGTGGTGTAGTGGCAATAACCCCGATTCCAGAGATGTGTCCCTTACTGGGCTGCTTGCTGTAATTTTGATAACATCACTACTTTATGTGCTGCAGATCTAGCGGTTCTCTGAATGCTGATCTCTGTATAACCCTGCCCACATCACTGGCAGCTTTCTGCCCATGTACAGTGTATACAGAAAGGGATACATGGGGTGAATGTGGAGGACTGCCTGGCTGCAGGTTTTACTACTCCTCTAGTGATCACCATTATCATGAGATTATCACCAGCAGCGATTTTATCAAAACTACAGCAAGCAGTCCAGTAAGTGACATATGGCTAGAATCAGGATCTCAGTCTCTAAATTATGCTGTCCGCAGAATAAGTGACAAATACCTGGTGACAGATTTCCTTTAAGAAGTGGAAATAGCCCCATTTTAAGAACATTCTGGACCAGTAGCGGCTCAGACAATGCTCCACACGTGTATGTTTGATAATACAATGGATGACTGTAGAGCATAGCATGCTATCAGGTATCCCAACTGCAATAGTGTTTAGCTGCTGTTTATCTGTAAGCATCTTTCCATTAAAATACGTTTTAAATTCCTCTTTATTAAAACAGATGAGAACTGCTTCTGCTGATCCATCCAGTGAGGAACCTGCAAGAAAGGTATGTTCACTGGCACCGACTGTATGTAACAGTAGACTGTGCACGGTACATGGATTATCTCTAGTGAATGAGGCTGGACACTATAGACAGCAGAGCTGTGAGAGCTGCAGCTGCTAATGTGTTCACCAGAGTTCAGTCCTACTGTTCGGTGTTACGAGTCTCACTCTGGTAGCTCCCCTTTCATTAAACATATGCTCTGGACACGGATTGTTGTGAAGATCAGTGTCCGGCCCATAGATCTTAGCAGCTCATTTACATTTAAGAAAATATCAGCTCAGACATCAAGGTATCATTTTATTCGGCTTCCTATGACTTGCCTGCCCATATAGATGGCTTAGGAGGGCTGATCCTACTGACAGGTTCCCTTTAAGTCTGTATATAACGTTAGCATATAGAGTGTAAATCTGTACCCTCGCCTCCAATGGATGACTGCTGCGACTCGTCCCATCCTGGTTCCTATTACATAGTATTCAGGTAGTGCATAATGAAGGAATTGGGTGTAGGATTCTAGGAGCGCACTGTCATCTTCTGAGGAAATGGATTCCAAGAATGTGATGAATCCAGATGTATTGTTTTATTGAAGGCAAATGCAGTTATACAACCCGGTTGTGTCCTACCTGATCAAGGCTACGAGTCGGCGCCGAAAACCAGTTTGTGTATCTGCATTTGTCTTCTATGAAGCAATACGTCTGGATTCATCACCTATTTGGAATCCGTTTTTCCTCCAACACTGACAGTGCACTCCTAGAATCCTCCACCTGAGCTCATGACCCATTGTACTTCATTCATATCTATGAATGGCTGGTTAATATTCATAATATTCATAGATTCTTTTACCTCTGTGTTTACAATACAACCTTTGGTGTTTTTCCCCCTCTTTTCTCATCAGTTCATTTAGCTCTACCACATTAAAATGTTCTGTAGCCAAAGTCAGGTTATGAGTTGTCCTTACCCATTAATTGGTTGTTGTACCATGTTTTATAGACTTGGGTACAGCAACTTTTTTTGCTTTTTTTTTTTTAATAATAATTATGCCCTGTTTCTGGAATTAATCTGACCAAGGTTTTCTCAAGCCACTTTTACTACCTGGATGAATATAAGTATTCATCAATATCTTCTGACTTGAACTTGGGATGTTGAACTTCTCGGTGGCTTGCTTGTGACTTCTACCTTCCCGGAACTCTACTCCATAGATAAAACTAGTTACAGACATCGGTACAAATCATCAAGAATGAAGAGAGATGTCATCTGGTTTTTACTACCAAATCTGAGAGCAGGATAATGTAGAGACAAGAGACCCTGACTCCAGTGATGCATCACTTACTGGGATGCTTGCTGTAGTTTTGAAAAAATCAGAGTTTTATCGGGGAGATATTATTGCTAGAGGATTAGTAAAGCTGCTGTCATATAATCCTCCATATTTGTGAGCTCTATGTAACCCCGACACCACCAAAGATTGGCAGATTTGTGCCTATGCACAGTGCACACAGAAAGCTGCCAATCAGTGGTGTGGGCAGGGTTATACAGAACTCCGTATTTAGTGAACTAGTATGTGTACAGCAGATAAAACGGTGATTTAATCAAAACTGCAGCATGAAGCCCAGTAAGTGGCACATCACTGGAATCAGTGTCTCTGCCCCTACACTGTGTTGCTCTCAGATGGGGTAGCATAAATCTAATGACTGATTTCCTTTCAGAAGCCCTATACAAACTTCATGGCTTCTAGGACAAAAATCAGGTTCTAATTTTAAAAGTGGAAACAGTTGCAGCTGTAGTCGGCCTATTATAGGGTTAAAGAACTTGGTATTTAAGTAATTTTGCCACAGTCTGCCATCAAGTATGCATGGAGAAAATGCCTTCTTTTTGTCATCAAGCACATAGTAATACGTGAAGGCAGAGGAAACTCTCTGTAATGTGGCATCCAATGGAGTAAGGCGCAATTCTCCAATAAAATGTTAGATTAGTACGTAATCCAACAAGAAACCATCCATATGAAATTGCAGGTATAGTAGGGTCCTATTCATCTCTATGGGAGTCGTATATTGGCACTGTATAACTGGAAATTAAATGGAGCTGTCCTGCTATTGTCTGCACGTGCCCATTGTGCGATTATTTATTACTTTATGCAGCTTTAAATACCAAATATAACCTAAAACCCTGCAGTGTAATACATATATGAAGCCTTGATATTCGTATGTTACCATTGAAGAGCAGAAATATCAAATCCGAAGTGTCGGATAAATGTGTCGTGTGCATTATTGCACTTCTAAGACGTCCTTCAGACCCGAGCTCCATCCCCTGCACCACACACCTTGCCCAAAATCTCCCCTGAGACCGGCCCATTCCGGAGCTGCTGAAATGGCCTTTCTTCACCCCGGTTTACTGCTTTATCTCGTCCGAAATCGCCCTCACTGCATAAAGACCTGACGTGAAAAGAGAAGGGAAGCTGGCAGATGTTCTGGGCTCCAGACTGATGCATATCTCATGTTTTATTCATATCCCAGTGCAAAATATGCAGTTCATAAATAGTTAATTAAAAAGACCATATTTAAAGGCATTATAGAAATGAGGGGTGCCTGCGTGCACGCAAATATCACTCGGCCTCTGTCAAGAAGTTGCCTTTAATATATTCATAGGCTGCGGTTGCACAGATATCTATGCAGTGTTACAGCGCCCAGCCATATATACCATGAATTTACATTGGTTTCGCTCTCTAGCACAAGATTTATAATGGTAAATATCGACACCTTTGAGTGTCGGTGACATCCTTAGGGGGCTCCATAATAATGTCATTTTCTAATAACTAACTTTTCCGAACTCTTCGATATGGAGTGATGGCAGACTTACTAGCATTCAGTCCGCCAAGCCTAAAGTTGGGTAATCTACAGCACGCTGTATTTCCAGGAGTATGTCGGATACTGATTTACCGTTCTATGGATATTTATTATGACGACCACTTTAGTTTGCAGAGTTGATGCTAAGTTCATCACTACTCCTTCTTTAACATTGGACATGATGCATCTTGTTTGCTTTAGTGCAAAACATACCGTCCCATTACGTTTGGCCACTTTCAGGTGGGCGCCATTCAATTGATGTCGAATCTTTGCATGGGATTGTTAAAGAAAAACTGTCACCAGATGTTTGCCACCAAATCGGAGAGCAGCATGGTATAGACAAAGCGACTCAGCCCAGTAAGTGATACATTGCTGGAATCCGTTTATTACAGTTTTGATAAATCACTGTTTTATCAGCAGGAGATTATCACTAGAGGACTAGTAAATCTGCCATGTAGCCCTCCATATTCATGATCACTGTTTAACCCCGTCCACACCACTGAATGGCAGCGTTCTGTGTACACTGTGCATAGGCAGAAAGCTGCCAACCAGTGGTGTGCGGGGTTATACAGAGTGCAGTATTCAGAGAACTGGTAGATCTGCAACAGGTAAAACTGTGATTATATCAAAATGACTGCAAGCAGCCCTGCAAGTTACACATTGCTGGAATTGGTATCTGCCCCTACACTATGCTGCTGTCAGATGAGGTATAAAAAAAACCTGGGGACAGATTCCCTTTAGTGGATCAAATGTTGTGGAGTTAGTTGCCAAAGTATAAACATGAGAGCAGAAATTGTCCAAAAGCTTTGACCGTCTAATCGGAACCAACTAAACATAAAAAAGTGCATAAAACACAGACACATTAAGTTCTATTCTGATCCGATTTTGAGGACATGGCCATGCCCTGAGTTTCACAGATCTCATTCTCTGATCCATCATTTATAATTTTTTTTTTAATCAATAAACCTAAATTCAAAACCATAAACGTGTTTAACACCAATCTTTTAAATAAACATGATCCCTACTCATTTTTTACGTACGTATTACAAAAAGAAAACCTTAATACAGCCAAAAACTGAGAAATTGCTGCCTACAGTCACTGAGAAAAGTGTTGGCACCCTTGAAATTGTTCCAGAAAATGAAGTACCGTATTTTTTGGATTATAAGACGCACTTTTTTCCCAAATAATTTGGGGGGACAATGGGGGTGCGTCTTATAATGCAGATATACCTTACTTATACCGTTGCCACAGGCTGGGATGAGGGGGTGTCCGGCGGTGCTGCGGGGGCTGTGTGGACATTTTGTGAAAGGCCAGAGCCCCCCGCAGTTCCATGGTTTCCTATGCGGTAGACTCCAGGAAAATGGCTGCCGGGGGCGGCGCATGCGCAGGTGGAGATCTGTGCACCAAGATCTTGGGAGATCAAAATGTCAGCAGAGCACCCGGAGAAGCATCATTGCCTCACTCCTGCCTCTGCCAGCAGCCACCCCACGACCCCGCTTCACGCAGCCACCACCACCGGTAAGCAATAAGAC
This sequence comes from Ranitomeya imitator, assembly GCF_032444005.1. Lineage (NCBI taxonomy): Eukaryota > Metazoa > Chordata > Amphibia > Anura > Dendrobatidae > Ranitomeya > Ranitomeya imitator. The sequence goes on along the minus strand of NC_091288.1, from coordinate 81,353,333 downwards.
GCATGGATTATAAGAAGCACCACCATTTTATTAAAAAAAAGTTTTTTCCTATTTTTCTCCTCAAAATTTGGGGTGCGTCTTATAATCCGGAGCGTCTTATAGTCTGCAAAATACGACTATTTCTCCCAGAAAAGTATTACAATTACACTTGTTTTATTATAAACGTGTTTTTCCTTTGTGGGTATTGAAACATAGGCAAATTGGACATAATTTTGCACAAAGCCCCAAAATGATTTCGACAAAATTGTTGCCACCCTCAAGTTAATATTTGGTTGCGCACCCTTTGGAACAAATAACTGCAATCACTTCACATAACAATCAAAAATTTTCACACCTCTCAACTAGAATTTTTGACCACTCTTTTGCAAACTGCTAAGGTCTCTTCCTTATAATTGAAGGCGCCTTCTCCTAACAGCAATTTTAATATCTCTCCACACATGTTCAATGGGATTTAGATCCGGACCCATTGCTGGCCACTTCAGAACTCTCCAGCACTTTGTTTCCATCCATTTCTGGGTGCTTCTTGAATTATGTTTGGTGTCATTGTCCTGCTGGAAGACCCATTACCTAGGACGCACACTCGGCTTTCTGACACTTGACACTACTTTGCAACCCAAAATCCTTTGGCAATCTCCATATTTCAAGATGCCTTGCACACAGTCCTGACACCCAAATGTCAGAGGCAGCAAAACCACTCCAAAACATCTTTGAACCTCCACCATATTTGACTGTAGGTACTGTGTTCTTTTCTTTGGAGGCTTCACACCGTTTTTGGTAAACAGTAGAATGATGTGCTTTACCTAAAAGCTCTATCTTGGGCTCATCTGTCTACAAAACACTTCTTAGAAGGAGTTTGACAAACTGCAGTGTAGCTTTTTTATGTCTGTCAGCAGTGTGGGCCTCCTGAGTCTCCTGCCATAGTGTTTAATTTCATTCAAATGTTGACTGATAGTTTACACTGACCCTAATGCACCCAGAGCTTAGAGGACAGCTTGAATTTCTTTGGAACTTGATTGGGGGCGCTTATTCCCAATCTGGACTATTGTGTGTTGCAACCGTTCATCAATTTTTCTCTGCTGTCCACTTCCAGGGAGATTAGCTACAGTGCCATGGGTTGTAAACTTCTTCATTATATTGACAAAGTAGTAGACAATGGAACTATAGACAAAGGAACATCAAGATCTCTGGAAATAGACATTTAACCTTGAGATTGTCGGTATGATGCAATCTAGACCCCATAGAGTATCCATATTGTCGGCAGCACATCCCCTGTATCCTTGTTATTGTGGAAGTTATTTTAATACCTGTGCATAAAACTCCCGATTCTGCCTTTGTATATATCTGGAGTGGTCTGGAGAGTGGACTCTGAAGCAAGGAAAGGGGTCTGACACGTAACCATGACAACCGAGACATGATGTGTGTTGTTGAGGAAGAGAAGGAGCTCAGGTTGATACTGGGAAATAGTTCAGAAGAAGTAATTACACGCTGCATTTTCACAGCGCCAGCAAGGGGGGCTCGGGGCACTCGGATTGCTACCAGGCTGTGGATAAAAGGAGCAGACGCGAGCCGGAAACATTGACTAAGTTTCCAATAACACGAATGTACACACAGTAATCTGCCCAGCTTTACTCCAAATATACGGATTCTTCACTCAAATGACGTCTGTCTCCCAAGACTCTCAGGCACTTTTTACACTGGTGTCGTTCATTGCTTTCTTTCCCATTTTTTTTTTAATGTTCTGGTGTTTGATCTGGCTCAGAATACAATCTAGGAAGGTCTGATTATATATTACTGCAGTTAGACACTGTCCCGGTGGGATCCCTAACACAAGCTATTGGCAATCTGAGCGTGATGATGGGCATGCGCACATGACAAGCCTCTCCCTCTGCTGCTCCTGCTCACCCGCATCTGGAAAACTAATAAAGAAACTGCAGCTGCATCTCCCTCCTACCCCCTTACCCTTGCTGAAAATTGCTTGTCAACCCATAATATCATTTCTAAAATTGTTACATCTAAATGTTTTCTGCAGAACTCGCCTGCATTGCCTGAATGTTACATTGACGGGGCTCCTCTCACAATACGGTATAGTTTTTAGTGCCGCTGATTTACAGTTTTCAGGACGCAATGAATTAGTTATAGTGAAATATGGTCGGTCCGACATTCACTATCTTGATGAATATGGCACACATTACTGTGTATACATGCTGACATAACCACTGAGCCACCACTTTGCTCAAATTGTATCGGGCTTCTTGATAAGAGTTAACACTATTGCTTTGCAGCGCTGGGGTCCTGGTTCAAATCCCACCAAGGACGACTTCTGCAGGGAGTATATATCTTCTGTGTGGGTTTCCTCTGGGTTCTCCGGTTTCCTCCCACATTCCAGACATATTGATTGGGAATGTGGATTGTGAGCCCCAATGGGGACAGCAATGATAATGTGTGCAAAGTGCTGTGGAATATCATGGCGCTATATAAAGTAATTCATAATAAAGTGATTTTTTTTTTATATTGTTATATTGACTTGTCACACAGACCTATAATTATCTTGGTGAACGCTCCAGCAAGAGCCAAAATATCACATGATGGGTCAATAAATCCACTTTTAGAATGAAGTCACACATTCTATATTCCAACAAGATGTTATTGGTCATGGACATTGCACAGTGCCACTTGGACGCCATGGACCTTGCACGGTTCCGCTTGGACGCCATGGACCTTGCACGGTACCGCTTGGACACCATGGACCTTGCACGGTACCGCTTGGACGCCATGGACCTTGCAAGGTACCGCTTGGACGCCATGGACCTTGCAAGGTACCGCTTGGACGCCATGGACCTTGCACGGTACCGCTTGGACGCCATGGACCTTGCAAGGTACCGCTTGGACGCCATGGACCTTGCACGGTACCGCTTGGACGCCATGGACCTTGCACGGTACCGCTTGGACGCCATGGACCTTGCACGGTACCGCTTGGACGCCATGGACCTTGCACGGTACCGCTTGGACGCCATGGACCTTGCACGGTAGCGCTTGGACGCCATGGACCTTGCGGGGTACCGCTTGGACGCCATGGACCTTGCACGGTAGCGCTTGGACGCCATGGACCTTGCACGGTAGCGCTTGGACGCCATGGACCTTGCACGGTAGCGCTTGGACGCCATGGACCTTGCACGGTAGCGCTTGGACGCCATGGACCTTGCAGGGTACCGCTTGGACGCCATGGACCTTGCAGGGTACCGCTTGGACGCCATGGACCTTGCAGGGTACCGCTTGGACGCCATGGACCTTGCAGGGTACCGCTTGGACGCCATGGACCTTGCAGGGTACCGCTTGGACGCCATGGACCTTGCAGGGTACCGCTTGGACGCCATGGACCTTGCACGGTACCGCTTGGACGCCATGGACCTTGCACGGTATCGCTTGGACGCCATGGACCTTGCACGGTACCGCTTGGACGCCATGGACCTTGCACGGTACCGCTTGGACGCCATGGACCTTGCACGGTACCGCTTGGACGCCATGGACCTTGCACGGTACCGCTTGGACGCCATGGACCTTGCACAGCACCTCTTGAACACCACAGACCATGCATAGTACTGATTGTACACTGTCGTTTCTATAGTGGAATGTTGGTGGGTCCAGATCTTCATAATCGCCTCTGCATTAGATGCTTTTTGTTTTTATCTAGAGCAGAATCTGCTTTTGTACTAATATTGAGTTGTTTTGTTTTTCCAGTCAAGCTCTGATTCCGTCCTCGACCCTCAGCAGATGCAGGCATTCAATGAACTCTGCCGTCTTTACAAAGGAACCTCCCGGGTACAGTAACAAGTCCCTTGTCTGCTGGCTCCGCTTGAGAGCATCTCTGTGTCCACAAGTGTCATGACTAGAAGTGCAATACACAAACTCCCTGATCTGTTTTCTAAAGCCTGTATACAACACTCTGTCTATATTTTCAGTGCCCTTCTGTTTAGTAGATGTTTATATTGCTAGTATTGTAGTGTAGCAGCAGAGCAGAATTTGTAATGCAGTGCTTTCCTTTGTGCATGGTTATACTTCTTACTGATATCCAAAATTAAAAAGTGCTAATAAATTTCCTTTTAGCCTATATAATATTACAGATTACACATTCTGGGATGACAGTGAGTCATTTCCTATGACGAAATATGACAAACCCCGTTGTGCTAAATCTAGGTATGGAGAAATTGGCTTTTAAAGGGAATCTGTCAGCAGGATTTCACCCCAAACTATTTTTATATGCGCATTTAGCTCTTTCAAAGACAAGTCCAGCAATGCCTTTACACGGCCAGTTCTTTCCTCTGTTCCTAAGAAATCAGTGTTTGATTGATATGCAAATGAGGCTGGAGAACCATTTTATAGGTATGAAGCCTCTGTCACTCCAGCTCTATTCCCCTCCCATTGCCACCTATTCCTGCTTCACTGATGATTCATTTGAAGCTACAGAGCAGAGCTGCTGTCAGCCAAGCAGGAGGAGGCAACACTGGGCTGGGAATAGAGCCGGAGTGACAGAGGCGTCAAATCTACAAGTAACTCTTCTGCCTCATTTCCATATCAGTTCTAGGCTAATCTCTCAAAGACCAGTCCAGCAAAACATTTACATGGCTAATCTGTTCCTCTGTTTCTGAAAGGGCTACATGCACATATACAGTAGTGTTCAAACTAATAGCAGTTCAATAATACTAACCAGATAAATTATATTACCACATGTCAAACAATTTACTAGTCGGTGCAGTAGAATCGGAGGAAACCAACACTCAGCATTCATGATCTGCATGCTTTTGAGTGTGTAATAGAATAATTAATTGAAAGGAGGTGTGTTCAAAATAACAGCAATGTGGAGATCAATTAGTGAGGTCATTGAATCAGATGAACAGAGTACTTTGATTAAAAATTTGATTGGCGAGGGTAAAGTATATAAAGGAGCGCAGACAATGATCAGCTGTTCAGCTAAAATGATCTCCACTGCTTTAAAATGGAAAGCCAAACCAGAGAGACAAGGAAGAAAATGGAAGACTACCTTTCGAATGGATGGAACAATAGCAAAGGCTCAGGCGATGATCAGCTCCAGGATGATCAGTCTCACGTTACCGGTGAGGACTGCGACAGAAGATGCCGGTGTGATGCTACTAATCTCTTAGCAAGAAGTCTCGCAAAGTATCACTGTTTAAAAAAAGACATGTACTGAAGCGGAAACAATTTGTCAAAGAACACATCAACTGGCCTAAAGAGAAATGGAGAAACATTTTGTGGAGTAATGAAAGTAAAATCGTTCTTTTTTGGGTCCAAGGGCCGCAGACCGTTCATCAGACGACCCCCAGACGACTCTGCATTCAGGCCACAGTACACTCTGAGGACAGTGAAGCATGGTGGGGCAAGCATCATGATATGGGCATGTTTCTCTTACTATGGTGCTGTACCTATTTACCGCATACCAGGGATCATGGACCAGTTTGTAGATATTAAAATACTTGAAGAGGTCATGTTGCCTTATGCTGAAGAGGAAATGCTCTTGATATGGGTGTTTCAACAAGACAACGACCCTAAACACACCAGTAATCGAGCAAAATTGAGGTTATGGAGTGGCCAGCCCAATCCCCGGACCTTAATCCGATAGAACAGAGGTCCCCAACTCCAGTCCTCAAGGCCCACCAACAGGTCATGTTTTCAGGATTTCCTTAGTCTTGCCCAGGTAATAATTGCATCACCTGTGCAATGCAAAGGAAATCCTGAAAACATGACCTGTTGGTGGGCCTTGAGGACTGGAGTTGGGGACCTCTGCGATAGAACACTTGTGGGGTGGCATCAAAAATGCCATTTCTGAGGCAAACTCAACAAATTGTGGGATGTAGTCCAACCTCCTGGGCTGGAATAACAGGTGACAGGGGCCAGAAGTTGGTTGACTCTATGCAACATAGATGTGAAGCAGTTCTAAAACACTGCGGGTATACAACAAAATATTAGGTTAGTGATTCACGGGAATGTTAAATCCTCAAAAATAAAATACATATTGTGAGCTTGTTTTTCCAAACCACTTTATTAACATTTTCAACCAAAACAAGACATAGAGCAAGGTTAACATAAATGCAATGACATGAAACATTCATAAAGCATAAAAGTAAAAATAGAATGAAATAAAATAGCAAAACAATGAATACAGTAAATTCTTATGAAAATATTTCCAGCCAGCGAGACCATTTTTTCAAAAAGGAAGGAAAGCAGCCATTCAGTAACGCCAATTTTTGTTCATAGGATTTATGCAAAGCCAGTTTGTCAATAATTTCTTGTGAAGAGGGTACTGTAGAAGATTTCCCCAAAAAAAAGCAATAGCATTCTTAGAAACTAAAAGCAGATGTGTAACAAGTTTCCTAAAAGGTGGATCTGCTGCATTCAACGTATATTGTGAGCTTGTAAAGACAAATGCAGACTGCTATTTCTTAGAAGAACCCAATGTTCATTTTTTGTCATTTTCTGTAAAGTAGTTTAACATTATCTACATTTCTCTTTGGGTTTTGACTAAGAAAACAGTGAGCAGTGTTCCCAATGCTGGAAATAAAAACCAGTGTAAAGACTTTGTGCTTAGCTCATGTATTTGAACACACTGCTATTATTTTGAACCCTACTGTAAATAGTTTGTGTGAAATCTTTATGACCGATTCCTTTAAGTACACTTTGCCCAACAAAGCCATATCTCTAAAAATATCCATGGAGCTGATTTTCTTAAATTCTATGCATAGATAAATATGAATCAGTGATAACAGCAGCCTTTTGCTTCATCGTGATGATATACTGTTTGGTACACTTCCATCAAAATGGAGCAGTGCTGTGATCCACATACATTGGGGCTTTCTGGTCTGCGTTGGTGGTAGTGGCGTCCGTCTACATGTGCTGCGCTGTCACATCTGCCATATCCAGTAGCATCTGCAACAGAAGTGCCCCCAATGCAAACGAGAACACAGCCTTACTTGGCATCACTTATAACTAATTTGGGGACTAATGAGAGATGAGCTGGGAAAATGGAGCAATGGAAAAATCTTTTTTTTTTTTCACATTAAAATATAGTAATCTACTGTGTGGCTTCTTCTCCTGAGATGTAGCAGAGATTCCTATTCGTGTGTGTGTATGTATGTATGTATGTATATACATACATACATACATATGCATGAGTGTGTGCGTATATAATTACATGTAAGCGGCTGAAGCTTGTGACTGTATATTCTTAAACGACAGACTGCTCGGCTATAAGAGCAGTGCAGGTGGAACGAGACTCTGCACTTTACAGTACCAGCAGTGAATGGGATGTATGACATCTCGTGTACCCGCTGCTTATTTATTTCCTGCAGATTTGAACCATCATGTTGGGTTTTTTTTTTTTCAAAATTTGCAGAATGTCAGTTTTTTAAAGCGTTTTTGCAGCATTTGTAAACCTCAAAAATGAATCTAGAACAAACATATGTAAAAACAAACGTAAAATGCATAAAAAGACCCTTATTTACACTGCTCTTTTTCTGCCAGTGCTGATTTTTGGTGCAGTAAAAGCTGTTGCAAATACTCCGTGTGCACGTACCCTTATAGTGAGCAGCCAGCTTTATACTGTGTGCAGCCAGTTCTCACTGCCATGGGGTGGTGCATAAGAGCACAGTACATTTTTGTAGAACCTCACTAGATTTATTCTCTATTATTCTGCAGTAAGCCATCTTCTGGGGTGGCATCTGATTAACCTCTTGTGTTGCTGTTCTTTCTCTATTTCCAGCTGGCTCTTCTGACTGAGTTATGCCGCTCTCAAAGCCCGGAAAAATCTTCGGTCCATAACCCCTATGGTGGGGTTTCCTCCAGCAGTGTTTTCCAGAATGAGAACTTTAAGCTGCATCTGGCACCTCCACCCATCATTGATGACTAGTCCTGGAAGTCTCCTGGACCGTTGCACTCCAGCCAGTGGCCGTCCATGTCGCCTCCGATCATTTCTTGGCTGTACATGTCCAAGAAGGCATGGAGAACCTAAACTGTGAAGAGTCCGTGTGTACAGTATATTTATACATGTATGTTTAAAGCAACGCGAATACACTACCGATTTTCTAATAAATCCTATTGCGCCTGTGTAAGTGGGTATACTTATTGGCATCACCCTGTGACCCACATGAGTACACAGAAACCAATGCAGGGAGCGCAGGAACATTGACGCTGGAGCTGCGAGGGATCGAGAAGATTAGTCTTTTTTGTTTTCTACTGATTACTGCTGCCAATGATTTATGCCCTAGTTAGTAGATTGTTGATTTTTGCTGTCCTGTGGATCGCTGCCTCCATTCTTTTGTGTCTTGTCAGTTCCTGTCTTCTTGATATTAAGTGATTTTGTGCCCCAATTTGTTGTTTAGATAGGTCTCTGGACCAGCCAGGTGACTATTCTGCTGCTGCTTCATCCAGTCAAGGTGTTACTCCTTCTTCAGGTTTGCCTAACATATAAGGACGTTTTCTCAACTGTAAAAACGCAATAATGAATGGCACAAACATTACTGTACAGAGACCAGAGATCTCACACCTACTTGTCATGATACTGGAAGCACTGGGGTTTGCCACAAAAAATGATAATGGCACATTTATCACTGAAATAACTAATTGCTGATTAGTGGATTCTCATTAGTCTAAGTCTGGCTAAATAAAAGAATAATGGATGTGTGTTATACAGACCTTTGACACCAAATAACAGAACAGCAGCAAAACTCATAATAAATATGATTTATGTGGAAATACATCTCTAAAGGTGTATTGTCCATTCCATAGTGCTACATTGGGTAATGCAGTGAGGAGCATCAGTGCTTAAAGGGAATCTGTCACCAGCTGGTTTTTGCTATCTCATCTGAGAGCAGCATAACATACGGGCAGAGAACCTGATTCTAGCAATATATCACTTAGCTCATGGACATTGTATACAGAAAGTGGCCAATCAGTGGTGGGGGTGGGGTTATACAGAGCTCATGAATATTCATGCTCATGAATACCTTGCCGCAGGATTGCTAGTCCTTTTCATGATAATCTTCTGCTGATGAAGTTATTTTATCAAAACTACACCAAGCAGCCCAGTAAGTGAGACATCCCTGGAATTAGGGTTTCAGTCTGTACATTATGATGCTCCCAGATTGTCAGAAATACAAAAAAAATCCCTTCAATGATGTGTCCTTCAATAAGATTCCAGTAGTTAATGCAGTATTATATATATGTATATTGTGTGTGTATATGTATAGATGGATAGATAGAGCGCTATATACATGGTGACATGTAAAGGTTTGGGCACCTCTGGTCAAAATTACTGTTATCGTGAACAGTTAAGCAAGTTGAAGATAAAAGGATCTCCAAAAGGGCTAAAGTTAAAGATGACACATTTCCTTTGTATTTTAGACAAAAAAATATGTAATTTTTTGGGCATCCTTGGAGATTTGTGTGATCGGATAACTTTGACCAAGGTTTCAGATATTAATTGGCCTCTTGGGGTTATGACTTGTTCACTATCATAGGTAGGAAAGGTTAGGTGAAACAAATTTCCCATCTTTATAAAAACCCAGCCGACTTTAACCCTGTGCCTAAAAACGGCAGCCATGGGTTCTTCTAAGCAGCTGCTTAGCACTCTGAACATGGAAATGGTGGAGGCCCACAAAGCAGGAGAAAGCTTTAAGATAGAAAAGTGTTTTCAAGTTACATTTTGAACTGAGGAAAGAGTAATTAAGAAAAGGCCATTAACAGAAACAGTAGAAGTCAAAATAAAGTCTGGAAGACCAAGCAACATTTCGGTGAGAGCTGCTTGTAGGATTCCTAAAGAGGCAAATCGGAACTCCTTGCTTGACTGCAAAAGACCTTCAGAAAGATTTAGCAGCCTTCGTGGAAGAGTTATCAGAAGAAAACCTTTTCTGCATCCTCATGATAATTCATTATCAGAAGTATGCAAAAGAACATCTAAACAAGCCTGATGCATATAGGAAACAAGTCCCGTGGACCGATGATGATAAAGTAGAATTCTTTGGCCTCAATGATCAAAGGAATGTGTGGAGAGAAAAAAGGGTAAAAATTTCAGTAAAAGAACATCTTGCCAACCATTAAGCATGGGGGTGGCTCAGTCATGCTTTGGAGTTGTATTGCAGCAAATGACACTGGGAACATTTCACGGGTAGAAGGAAGCATGGATTCAATGAAATTTCAACAAATTGATGCAAACCTAACACTGCGAGAACAGGATTTATATTTATCTATGCTCTCCATTTTGGATATCCTACATGCTTGTCCTGCTTTCCGAACTGAAGTCTGTGATTCGTGATAAAGGGGTCCCTTAGTAATTTCTTTGTCTAACAGACTTGGAGAAAACATAGGAAAGAAACGAAACCAAAGGGTGAAAGACAAAAAAAAAAAAAAAAACTGAAGTTGCAAAGAGGATGACTAATGCAAGTGGATAATGATCCTAAATACACATCAAAATCCACAAGAGATTACCTAAATAGTCGCAAGCTGAAGGGATTTACAATGGCCCTCACAGTCCCCTGATCTGAAAATCTGTGTCTAGACCTCATAATAGCAGTGCATCTCCATACACTGACTGAATCACTTGGTCTCCATTTTATCTGCCAAACCATACTCCTGGGGTGGGGATATAAGAGCAGTCCTTTTCACCCATCTTTTTTGACTGCTCGTAAAACCCGGCCCAGAAATGCCCTATTTAACTCTTTGCACTATAGGTGCTGGGGCATGCTTCCCCGGACTTCCATCACCGAAGCTACCATCCTTGATGATGCATACCTCCCCTCAAGGTCCTGTCCGGCGGCCATCTTACACACATCTCTGAAATGAATCATGTTGTATTCTTCATTAGGACTCCAGTGGATAATGCAGGGTAATCACCTATGAATGTCCTCCAGAACTATAAAGGTGCACTTCTGTGTAGAAGTATTAAGCATCCTAGACTTGTATACAAACTTTATATGCAAGTTTGTTTTCTGACTTTTTCAGCAGAAAACCAATCCACCTAGTTACTAACATCCATTGCTGAATTTTTGCAAGTTGTAGTTCGGTAAAATGAGGTGTCAGGTGGCTGTGATCAAATGCAATGACCATGCTGCATAAGGTGCACCAGATGTACTGTCCAATGTCTATTGTAGAAGCACAAAAGTCTGTTCTGGTTGAAGATTAGAAGCGTAATTGTCGGCCATGGATTCTGTGCAGCAGAAGAAAGGCTACATAAAGGGGAAAAATAACTTCTATTGGGTCTGAATTCAAAGAAGCCACTGGAGCCCGACTAACCCACCTCTGCTGCCGTTAGTATTGTCAGAAATGGTCTATGTAAGTAGAGACTAAAATATTATTCCTTTGGAACAAAGACTTACGCTCACTTAGGGACATAATATAAAGGCTGTTGATGAAAAATAGAGCAAATGCTCCATGTGGTGTAGTCAGATGTTGGGCTTTTGTCCACAGAAGAGCTGGAGAGGGCCATATAGATGGGTGTCTGCAGACATTGGGGCAGATTACAGATTTTGATGAAGTTCTGTTTTGTATATACATTGGAAGAATAGAAAGGTGGAGTGATCTGTTAAAGCACTGTATGTCTACACAATCTACATGGTATATAATGTATGTAGTGTTGAATTTTATTACAGGACATGTGAAGATGTGACAAGACCCATACAGCCATACAGACTTTGTGCAGAATGTCTAAACTTGCCTACTAAAAGCAAGCCTGGTGTAATCCTCCTGATGTCCCTCTCCGTCCTCTGCGGCGGAAACGCCATCATAATCTGTTGCCTACTTGAAGGGCAGATTAATATTGAATGATGTTTGAATGCACTAAGATGCGCTGTGAGACGGAACATAACAAATCTCGCCAAGGCAGACTGACACTTTGCTTGGCAATACTCCACCCTTTGCTGGAGGAAAAAATAAAAATTCCAGACTCCTCTACAAATCTGATGATAGATCTGTAATATAACCAGTTATTATAGCATGGTAAAATTGGCACATTTCATCGACGGGTAAGAAAATGCTTGGCTAAGACCACGGTCAGATGTGTTGGAAAATCTCTGCCACACTTGTCTTTACAATTTGCATGATGCATTGAAATCAGCTGAAAAATCGCCAAGTAATAACATATGGGGTTTTCCATTTTTCAGAAAATAAAACCTACCTTTCTCTGAACTGTGTTGTGTGAACTAGGAACTATCTAATTCCAATGGTATCAGAATAATAATTCTAATAGAAGGAAGTCTTGTCTCGTTTCCCATCGCCTTCTGTAACCCTAAATTTCTAGCAGCGCGTTGGAGGGAGGGGAGACTGCGGGGTTCCACTTTCTCCTGCGTCCTGAATGTAGGTTAATCCAGTATTACATTTGTACAGTCCGTTTATGTTTTTAATATCCAGGAATCCTGCCACTCTGTGAATCGCCTCTTTACTTAACGCTCAGCTAATCCCAGTGTGAGGCAATTCCATTTTAAAAGATTTCATTAATGCTTGTAATTCATTGAGCGATTTATCCTGTGTTTGCCACGTGTATAGAAGTTAGCCAGAGCTGGAGACCTTCCCAATTATTACCAGTGTACTTACTGCTGGTGCGATCTTCATATTTCAAGAAAGCGTTTTTTTTATTTTATTCTGATTGTAAACCTTCATCTACAATGCTAAGCGATATATCTGTATGTTATTGGACTTGTCTGACTTTTACTATTTTTTTTTCCCCATCACAATTAAGTGTCTGTTTACACCAGCCAATGTGCGGCACTAAGCACCCCCAGATCAGCAACTTGTTTGCTTATCAATGGTCATTTAATAGCCTGTTTACACAGGTGGACCACCCTCACTGAACGACCTGTATTAGTACGTTCCGGTTCCATACACATAGGCTGCCAGTGTATTCGGCAGTGTAGTTCCGGTTTACACAGGATGAAGTGCTGCTGAGACTGATAATCTTTCATGTAGCACAAAAGATTATTTCAATCTATGAACAAGTATTTTGCTCGTTGAGTACATGGAGTACACTTTTGTTGTAATTTATGCCGCTTTTGTGATATAAATTATGATAAATTTGTTGGATGCAATTGCAAATTGTCTCTTCAGAGAGGAAGAGGACTAGAACTCTAGTGCAAATTGTCTCTTCAGAGAGGAAGAGGACTAGAACTCTAGTGCCACCTATTGGAAGTGGCAATCCTAACAGTTAATGTCGACCCTCTCACTTTTGCATTTTGTCATCGCTCTCACCCCCTAGAGGTACTCTACAGTAGCAAGAGGTGGAGTCTACAACCCACAGAACTTGCTCAGGTGGTGCAGCTCATCCAGGATGGCACATCAATGCGAGCTGTGGCAAAAAGGTAGCTGTGTCTGTCAGCGTAGTGTACAGAGGCTGGAGCAGATACCAGGAGACAGGCCAGTACACCAGGAGACGTGGAAGGGGCTGTAGGAGGGCAACAACCCAGAGCAGGACCGCTACCTCAGCCTTTGTGCAAGGAGGAACAATGCCATAGCCCTGCAAAATGACCTCCAGCAAGCCACTAATATCCATGTGTCTGCTCAAACCATCAAAAAGACTCCATGAGGGTAGTATGAGGACCAAACATCCACAAGTGGGTGTTAAACTTACAGCCCAACACTGTGCAGGGTGATTGGCATTTGCCAGAGAACACCAAAATTAACGGATTCAACACTGGAGCCCTGTGCTCTTCACGGATTAGAGCAGGTTCACACTGAGCACAAGTAACAGACGTGACAGTCTGGAGACGTTGTGGAGAATCTTTTGCTGCCTGCAACATCCTCTACCGTGACCGGTTTTGGCAGTGGGTCAGTGATGGTGTGAGGAAGCATTTATTTGGAGGGCCGCACAGCCCTCCATATGTTTGCCAGAGGTAGCCTGGCTGCCATTAGGCATCGAAATGAGATCCTCACACCCATTTTGAGACCATATGCTGGTGCGGTTGGCTGTGGGCTCCTTCTGGTGCATGAAAAAGCAGGCCTCAGGTGGATGGAGTGTGTCAGCAGTTCCTGCATGATCAGGGCATTGATGCTGTGAACTGGCCTAAATCCAATCAAGCACATTTGGGATATCATGTCTCGTGCCTTCCATTAATGCCTTGTTGCACCACAGACTGTCCAGGAGTTGGTGGATGCTTTAGTCCAGGTCTGGAAGGAGATCCCTCAGGAGACCATCCGCCGCCTCATCAGGAGCATGCCCAGGCATTGTAGGGAGGTCATACAGGCGCGTGGAGGCCAAACACACTACTGAGCATAATTTCCTTGTCTTGAGGCATCTCCACTGAAGTTGGATCAGCCTGTAATTTGATTTTCCACTTTGATTTTGAGTATCATTCCAAATCCAGACCTCCACGGGATATTAATTTTGAGTTATGTTGATAATGTTTGTTTTATTGTTCTCAACAAATTTCACTATGTAATGAATAAAGATTTGCAAATGGAATATTTCATTTATTGATATCTAGGATGTGGGATTATATTGTTCCCTTTTATTTTTTTTTGAGCAGTGTATTTCTAGATTATAAAAATAACACCAATCAACCAAAACAAACAAAAATAGATGAAGTTGATATAGAATATAATATTTTTCTAAGTTCTATATTCTGTTTAGTATTACCGTAACTAGTCTCAATCTTATATTAGATTTATTTTTTAAGGTTCCGTATTTGGTCTAATATTTTCCTTTCTCATATGCAGTGTTTTGAGAAACTGTGCATTATGGGTAGATAACCTTAATTATCTCATTACCATGGCACTAAGGGTTAAAGGGGTGGGATATATTAGGCTTTAAGTATACATTCAGTTTTTGAAGGTAATGGCCCGAACTCATTGAACAGTTTTTGCCAGAATTTTGGCATAACACTGTTTCAAATGTTGCACAAATGTTGTGAAATTTGTTATCTTGCAAAGAATAATGACATTGTTGTCGTTTGGCATTGTTACTCCAGTCCTGGCCAATGCCAACAACTTTTTGAAAAGCTTCATGTGGCGGAAGTGTGGCCAAGTGCATCCAAGAAGTATCATTTCTCCTTGCGGAGAGTGACATGTTAAGCATGTCGAGATGAGGAGACTTTAAGCAGCAATGCTCCTCTGGGAAATATGCAAATTGTCTCTTCGGAGAGGAAGAGGACTAGAACTCTAGCGCCACCTATAGGAAGTAGCAATCCTAACAGTCAATGTCGACCCTTTAACGAGCCTTGTCACATGATTTAGGATAAAAGCCAAACCAGAATCTCAATTTGCAGACACTGTGTTTCGGGGTACTGCCCCTCATCAGTGCAAAGTGGAGATCTGGTTTGGCTGATTTAGAGGTGTCTGACCGGGATCCAAGAAGTATAATTTCTCCTTGCGGAGAGTGACATGTTAAGCATGACGAGATAAGGAAACTTAAAGCCGCAATGTTCCTTCCACTTTGCACTTTGAATTACCGTGGATTTTCCGCAATTTTTTTTGCAGATTTTGGGTGATTTTCACCTGCGGTTTTACACCTGCGGATTCCGATTATGGAGCAGGTGTAAACCGCTGTGGAATCCGCACAAAGAATTGAGATGCTGCGGAATAAACAACGCTACGTTTCCGCGCGTTTTTTTCCGCAGCATGTGCACTGCCGATTTTGTTTGCCATAGGTTTACATGGTACTGTACAACGCATGGAAAACTGATCCGCTGCAAAATCCGCAACGTGTGCACATACCCTACCCTAGCATCTCGGGAGTCCCAGAGAAGCAGCGTCCAGTTCCTGTAATGGATCTGCCAGGACCGATTCTCTTGGAATGTGAGACTGATATTTCACCACCTGGTTACAAACGGAACTGCTGGTTTTTAGTTTCATTGTTTCATGTATTTACATTTTGTGAAAAATATCAATTTCTTTTTTAGCAAAATATTCCCCTAAATGCCTCCCACAGGCTGCAATAATGGAAATGATTGAAGTGAATGTACAATGCATTGTCATTTGTCAGGAGCGCAGCAGACTGAGGAGCTGTAGAACTTCTCATTTTCCTTTACATCTCCTAATGTAACGTACGGTGTCTGAGAGTAAAAGGTTTTGGCTTTCATTCCTCCAGATCTATATTCAGTGAGATTGGTTTTGTTTCCCATGGGTCCTTTATGTTCTCCACATCTTCATGACTTTTGTAGACATTCAGTCTGCTAGGAAATGGGAATTGTATTACCACTAAACCCTTTAGGTACTTACGGGTTTCCTACTTCCATTCTCCAGCCATAGGTGCACTTTAAAGGTACACTATACCTAAAACCATAGAAAAAAAAGCCATAAAAGCAATAAAATCTATTTATTATATTCTGTCATCCACTTTACAAATCTTGTGGATTCTCGTATTTGAGTGGTGCTCACATGTATAATGTGGTCTGTGCAGTATTCTGAGCGTGTGCAGAGAATACAGACACTACTCCCAGCATCGGATGTCTTATCACTTGATATATAAGTAGATATTTTAGTTGTGGAGATCATTCATCCAAGGGACAGGAAAAAGTTATATATTCAATATATTTTAGTATCTTGAATTTTGAGTAAACTCCTCCTAAGTGTGAAACTATGCCCATCTGTTAAAATGGAGATTTTTTTTTCTTCCTAAAAACTTGTTTTATGCCTGATCTTGACAAAACTGATGCCAGAGTTGTTCACCTTGAAGGGAATCTGTCAGCAGGAGCAGCATAGCTACTGAGAGGGCGGCTACCCTGGGCCCCACGTTCAGAGGAGCCCACCCAGAAGTACTGGTAACCTTAACTGTATTGACGTGCACAGCACTACCCCTCTCCTTCACGTAGACCACAGGTCGCTTTATGGCAGCGGTCTACAAAACTGCATTCTGGATTGGGTGATTAGATGATTTTTTTTACTTTAATTAACATGCGCTGGGGTATCATGTGACTGTGGGGATATCAAAGTGTATACGGGTCCCTCATACTGTAGGGACTACAGTGCGGGCCCTCATACAGTGTTGGAGTTACCATGAGGGGCCCCCTCAAACATTGTAGGGAATTACCAAAATCCCGCACTGTCTGTCTGCCATTTCAGCCTTCTTTTCTGCTCGCTTTCTACAACTGAACATGGACAAAACAGAATTCATCATCTTTCCCCCATCTCACTCTACCCCTCCACCAGACCTATCCATCAATATCAATGGCTGCTCACTATCCCCAGTCCCACACGCCCGGTGGCTCGGGGTGATCCTCGACTCTGCCTTCTCTTTCAAGCCACATATCCAAGCCCTTGCCTCCTCCTGTCGTCTCAAACTCAAAAAATATTTCCCGGATCCGTGCTTTCCTTGACCGCAACACTGCAAAAACGCTAGTGCATGCCCTTATCATCTCCCGCCTCGACTACTGCAACCTTCTACTCTCTGGACTCCCCTCTAGCACTCTGGCGCCACTCCAATACATCCTACACTCTGCTGCCCGACTAATCCACCTGTCCCCCCGCTATTCCCCAGCCTCTCCCCTGTGTCAAGCCCTTCACTGGCTTCCTATCGCCCAGAGACTCCAGTTCAAAACCCTCACACTGACATACAAAGCCATCCACAACCTGTCTCCTCCATACATCTGTGATATGGTCTCCCGGTACCTACCTACACGCAACCTCCGATCCTCCCAAGACCTCCTTCTCTACTCCCCTCTCATCTCTTCTTCCCATAACCGCATCCAAGACTTCTCCCGTGCTTCCCCCATACTCTGGAACTCTCTACCCCAACACATCAGACTCGCGCCTACCATAGAAACCTTCAAAAAGAACCTGAAGACTCATCTCTTCCGACAAGCCTACAGCCTGCAGTGATCCTCAACCTACTGAACAGCCGCACAGCCAGCTCTTCCCTCTCCTAGTGTATCATCACCCATCCCCTGCAGACTGTGAGCCCTCGTGGGCAGGGTCCTCCCTCCTTATGTACTCGTGTGCCTTGTTATCTGCTCATGTTTAATGTATTTGTCTATATTTGCCCCGTATTCACATGTAAAGCGCCATGGAATAAATGGCGCTATAAAAATGTATAATAATAATACCGCTGGGGTCCTCCATAAACCGTGGGGTTCATTATATAATGTACTAATGTGGGGGCCATGATATAATTTGGGGCCTACTGTGGGGGCCATCATACCATGTGGGGATTACTGTGGGTGCCAGTATACAGTGTAAGACCTAATGTAGGGGCCATTATACAGCTTAGGGACTACTGAGGGGCAATTATACAGTTTGGGATTACTGTTGGGCAATTATACAATGTGGGGATTACTGTGGGTGCCAATATATAGTGTAAGACCTAATGTAGGGGCCATTATACAGCTTGGGATTACTGTGGGGCAATTCTACAACGTGAAAGTCATTATACAATGTGAGAGCTACTGTGGGACCATTAACCTGTGGGGGCCATTACACAGTATGAGGACTACTGTGGAGTTTATAATGCTGTGTATAGGGAAAGCAGTGGGGATATCCTACTGTGTATAGGGAGCTGTGGGGGCATTAGACTGTGTTTCTGTGTGTTCAGGAGTTGTAGGCCCATCATACTGTGTATAGGAGAGCTGTACATATGGGGGCTCGCGAGATATTACATGTTAAGTAGGCACTTACGCATTATTGGAGCACTCAGAGTATTGTGACTCTCCAAAGTGCACATGGGGCATTTTTTACTTTCTAGGGGCAAAATGTGGACACTGTTTTCTAGGACCTTTGCACAGGGCATTTGTATTTTTTAGGAGGCAATTTTACCATCTAGAGGACACAAACGGGGCACTTTACTTTGTAAGGGGCACAGTGGTGGAATTCAATAAGTGGGGCAGTAATTGTTTTGTACCACACAGCAGGTGC
Source organism: Ranitomeya imitator (assembly GCF_032444005.1). Taxonomy (NCBI): domain Eukaryota; kingdom Metazoa; phylum Chordata; class Amphibia; order Anura; family Dendrobatidae; genus Ranitomeya; species Ranitomeya imitator. Next base: position 81,334,496 of record NC_091288.1, on the reverse strand, counting down.
AGTAAAACATACACGTACAGCAGCAATTTTCGGGTATCAGCAGGATGAGGCATTTGTACAGGTTAGGAATAGTTGCGGATGGGGCCAGAAATTTGAGAAGTCAATTTTGTCTTTTGCTGTAATCTCTGCAGATGAGCCGTGGCTGGAAGATGTCATGGTGGTCTAGGCAAGATGGAAAAGATAAAAGTGAACGACTCCATAAGAAAACACTAAAGCTGTAAGTCACTATCTATACCTGTACTTTAATCTCTGTCATGCTCCACAGCACACCATGAGGTACAGGCTGAAACACTGATTTCAGTCATGTGTTACTTATTAGGCTGTGTGCTACTGTTTCAATACAATGAGTGTTAGGGCAGTGATAATCTGCTGATAAGACTACAGCTTCCATGCCTCCTGTTCCCACTCCGCCCCCAAAACTGATTATCCGCTAACTGTCAATATACAATGTACACAGAAAGCAGTTTCTGAGCTCTGCTACATCCAAAAACTGATAGTTTACTGGTTGCAGCAGTTGTGATACATTGCTTGAATTGGGGTCTCCTTTACTACATTATGCTGCTCTCAGCTGAGATAGCAAAAACCTAGTGACAGATTTAAAGGGAACCTGTCACCTGAAAAAATGCTAATAAGCGGGTGGTTAATAGCATTGTGAACCGATGCTGGCACCAAGATCCACACAGCCGGGAGGAAATGAACTTTATTCCTCCTGGCAGAGTTCTGGTTTCAGTCACAGGAGCAGTGCAGGTTCAGTCACCACTCTGTGTATAGGGAGCGGTGGCTGTAACCAGGTCCCCAGCTGCTCACTATACACAGAGCGGTGACTGAACCCACACTCACCCCATGACTGAAATCGGAATGCCATGACGAATAAAGTTCCTTCCCTCCCAGCTGTGTGGGTCAAGTGCCAGCACTGGGCAGGTTCTCCGCACTACTAACCTGCAGATTAACCCCATAGCTGCAGATTATTAGCATTTTTTCAGGTGACAGGTTTCCTTTAAGAACCAGTCTGGCAGCCAGCTCTAGGACTAATCTGGTTTAACGACTGATAGCAATCTATGAGATCAGTTCTGGAGTCAGCTTCCCTCCACTGTTTTTGTATCATACTGACTGGCCAAAATCACTGGACTGACTTCTATATGGAAATAATCCCTTTGATAAAACAATTGCATCATGGATATGGATAATCTATTCTGTAAACAGTGTATGAAGCGGAACACCACAGCTCCATACAAGACTTAGTAGGCGATGCCAGGTATTGCAGAACAGCCATTTTCTCCTTAGAATAGGTCATCAATGTGATGGTAGTGACTGCCTCTATGTGGCTAAGCACTCCGCTCATCTGTACCAGGCTGGTTTTAATCAAAGTTGGATCTTACCTGCCCTTTAAATTTGTAGGCCGAGGCCCAAAAGAAGCAAGTTTGATAGCGTAGGTTCCCATTTACAGAGATCGCCTTGTTACTGGCAAGTGGGCTCACACAATTTGGCCAAATGATCATGATGTGCTTCAGTTTTATCGGTATAACTTCTACAGTAGTTATGCATGTTTTCATTATTCACATACCTTAGAGGGCGGTTGTATTTGTTTGTATGTAGTAGTGATACAGACGGGGACACAATACAGGATCCGACGCAGCTTCTGGGCTGTCATGTACCTCACAACTGAAAACTACTGGGTTCGGGAAAAGAGGCAGAAAAAGTTCAGGCAGGCGCCAAATAATTGTTTGCTATGATAAATCTAATGAAAAGTTAAGAAAAAAAAAACAATTTGTAGAAGGGTGTCCAATATGTTATATTCAGCTTTCTATTTTCGCTCTCAATGTAATTGGGAGTCATTCAGTGCTAAAACAGCAATATAATAAAGGGATACTGCAGGAAGGCTGCATCATCAGTCTCCAGCCAATGTTGGATCCTGCACTTGAGCTATAAAGTGTAAACTGTTTTATGAATGAGCCGCTGCAATTAGGAAAACAGCCACACACTGTGCAGCAAGCAGTCAGTGAGGATGGGTAGACATCAACACATTATGTGTATATATTGCTCCATTAACGGAATCTATTGCCTTGGCATCTAATGAAGCTTTATTAACACGCAGGAATATTCTCTTTCGGCATAATATCCGCTTACATAGCGCTGCTGCAAGTCTTTGCTCAATGTTTAGAAGTAATATTAACATCCAGGCAGTGTGGATAATGTCTCCATTAAATGTATACATGTAATATCGGGTATTGAGGCTCTGCAGAAACAGTTCATGAATTATTAAATGGGAGATTTGAGTCGGCATTAACTCCCTGAGAGGTGGATTAGTGCTTGATGATATGTTATTACTGTAATGTGCTTTGTAAAATAGGGGAACAGTAAGGGAAAAATAATCTCACAGATCATCAAGGTCATGGGAGGAATGGAAGCAGCTATCATTTGTGTGGACCGGAAATCCTACCTTAAACTTGGCTAAATCTGAAATGGATTAGCAACCTGATAAATGAGGACACAAAGACCCCTCCTGCCAACATCCCACATTTCAGATGGGGATTATCTATGTCATTTGCTGAAAAGAGCAGAAGAAATGGATCCAAAATGGACCAAACTGTTACATTCCAGCAAAGCCACAAAGGGGTTTGTAAAGCTATAGTTGGATCTGCTTCTGTTTGATCCGATGCTGGTAACCCAGTTTATCATGCAGAATGCCAACACTATTAATGGCCTCCACATGTGCAGACAAACAAGCTCTCTATGGGGGATTACAAATGAAAAGGCTTCCATCTCCATAGGGTAATAAATGCCTGAAATGTGTATGTTCTGATATGACCAATCTGCTTAACCCCCTCAGAACCAAGCAAGCTTTTGTTTTTCGATTTTAATCCCCCCCTTCTTACAAGATTCTTTAACCCTTCACCCTGAAGTCAGTTTTCAACTTCCGGACCGGGCCAATTTTTTCAATTCTGACCAGTGTCACTTTGAGGTTATAACTCCGAAACGCTTCAATGGATCCCGGTGATTCTGAGATTGTTTTTCTCGTGACATATTGTACTTCATGTTCGTGGTTTTGAGTAAGTAAATTTGTCTCCCCATGATTGCACCACTTAGATTCTGTTTTCAATGGTTAACAGCAGCATTTCAGTGGTTAATAGCAGCTGTGGCTAGAGGCCTGTACCAGCTGTATAACATTGTAATACACAGTGGATTTTCCATTCACAAAATCCACATGGAAATAATCTGCCTTGTGCAGGCGTCTACTACGGAGGACAGAGAATGAACTTCAATCCAATATTGCGGCCAGCATGCAGCCAGCGGGTAAGGAAAGGGTGAATCAAACACCTGAAAACTCTGCCCATATGACCGAAAACCGATCCCGCCAAATTCAGGTGACAGGTTCCCTTTAAGGAAACGATGGTCTGTTAAACACCTTCTAACAAAATTTCACAGGAAAAGACATGATCAGACAAAATAATAAATTCTCCAGTAATTGTTACCTGCAGGAAATACTGCAGTAATTAAGTACCGTGATTCAAGAATTCCATAATAACAGGGTCTTTACCACCAAACCGGCACATAAATTTAGCACCGATATTCAAAAAGGCGTCACAATCTGACCCTTGGAAATGATAGGACGGTAAACCTAACCTGTCCTGTGGGCAAAATATTTGAGGGTTTTCTAAGAGATGCAATCCTGGAGTATGTCACTACAGAACTTCATAACCCAACGTCAACATCGGTTTATTAGGGATCGATCCTGTCAAACGAATCTGATCAGCTTCATTGAGGAGGTAAGTTCCAGACTGGACTAGGGTAAGGACATGGATATTGTTTAGCTGGACTATTCAAGGCTGCTTAATATAGTGCCAGTGCCGCATAATAGGTTAGTACATAAAATTAGAGAAGTACGACTAGGAAAAATGTAACTGGGTTAACAACTGCCTCAGTGATAGGAAATAGAGGGTGGTTATTAATGGAACACACTCAGATTGTGACACAGTTAACAGTGGTGTGCTACAGGGGTCTGAATTGGACCCTCTTCATTTCAACATATGTATTAATGACCTTGTAGAGGGCATGCAGAATCAAATTTCAATATTTGTACATGAAATTAAACTGTCAACTAATCAACACAGAGGAGAATAATTTAATATTACAGTGGAAATATGTAAGATGGAGGTTTTGGCTGAGAAATGGCAATTGAAGTTTAATGTAGATAAGTGTAAGGTCTTGCACTCGGGCAGAGGAAATAAAATGTACAATTATGTACTAACTGACATAGCATTGGGTAAAACTGTCACTGAAAATGACTTGGGTGTATGGGTGAACCACAAACTCAACTTTAATCACGAGAGTCAGGCAGTTGCTGCCCAGACAAAAAAAAAAATAGCATAGGATGCATTAAAAGATTCATAGATGCTGCTTATGACGAGAATATCGTTTTTCCTCTTCACAAGTGACTAGTGCAGCCACATTTAGAAAATGGTATACAATTTTGGGCCCCAGTGTACAAGAAGGACATAGCTGAACTAGAGAACTAACCAATAACCAAGGTTATTAAAAAAAGGACTCCCGTTAAACATTGTATCCTCTAAACCTTTGTAAATGTACATGTAGGATAGTATAAGAGCGGTAATATACTCATTGCCATCTTTTCCTGCTTTCTTCTGGGTCACATGATGGCTATTCTGACTTGCCGGCTAGCCACTGGAGTTTGTGCATGAGCCAGCAATCACTTTTCAATGTAAGCCGAAGGAACCTTGTTCTTTTTGCAAAGTACAAATATATGACACACATGGACGGTACAGAGATCATTTTATTTTACTCCCAGGCCTCCAACAGTGACAAGTGGGACTCTACATCTAGAGGTAAAAAGGTTTAATCATGATCAAAGACAGCGATTCTTTACTGCTCGAGCAGTGAGATTATGGAACTCTCTGCAACATGATGTTGTAATGGTGGATTCACTGCAAAAAAGTTCAAACTAAAATGAATGAACTGGAGTATAACTTGGTATGTATGCAAAGTAGGAACAGACAAAACCTAAGACAGAAACAA